>NW_027485160.1:0-50716 GCF_050908995.1 Andrena cerasifolii | reverse complement strand
GCCCAATTTTGTGCATTCTGAAAATTTTCGCCAGATTTTGGCCAATATATCAGGGGAACATGAAGTGGAAAGGGGTATACTAAATTTCAGCTTCAAAGGCATCGCCTTATAGTTGCAAATTAGAGGCGGAGGCCTTTCAAGAGGCGTTCGAAAATTCTGCGTCTCTTCGCTAAACAGTCACAGTCTGGAAACGTCTGCGCCACTTCTCGCTCTTTGATTTGCTCTCCGGAGACGTTACTTTGTGCCATCTCTTTCGACGGCATGTTCTCCTGTTACAAAGCCCAATTTTGTGCATTATGAAAACTTTAGCCAGATTTTGGCCAATATATCAGGAGAACATGTAGTGGAAAGAGGTATACTAAATTTCAGCTTCAAAGGCATATCCTTAAAGTTGCCAATAAGAGGCACAGGCCTTTCACGAGGCGTTCGAAAATTCTGCGTCTCTTCGTTAAACAGTCACTGTCTCGAAACATCTGCGCCACTTCTTGCTCTTTGATTTGCTCCCCGGAGCCGTTACTTTGTGCCATATCTTTCGACAGAATGTTCTCCTGTTACAAAGCCCAATTTTGTGCATTCTGATAATTTTCGCCAGATTTTGCCCAATATATCAGGAGAACATGAAGTGGAAATAGGTATACTGAATTTCAGCTTCAAAGGCATCGCCTTAAAGTTGCCAATAAGAGGCACAGGCCTTTCAAGAGGCGTTCGAAAATTCTGCGTCTCTTCGTTAAACAGTCACTGTCTCGAAACATCTGCGCCATTTCTTGCTCTTTGATTTGCTCTCCGGAGCCGTTACTTTGTGCCATCTCTTTCGACGGCATATTCTCCTGTTACAAAGCCCAATTTTGTGCATTATGAAAATTTTTGCCAGATTTTGGCCAATATATCAGGGGAACATGAAGTGGAAAGGGGTATACTAAATTTCAGCTTCAAAGGCATCGCCTTAAAGTTGCAAATTAGAGGCGGAGGCCTTTCAAGAGGCGTTCGAAAATTCTGCGTCTCTTCGCTAAACAGTCACAGTCTGGAGACGTCTGCGCCACTTCTCGCTCTTTGATTTGCTCTCCGGAGACGTTACTTTGTGCCATCTCTTTCGACGGCATGTTCTCCTGTTACAAAGCCCAATTTTGTGCATTATGAAAACTTTAGCCAGATTTTGGCCAATATATCAGGGGAACATGTAGTGGAAAGAGGTATACTAAATTTCAGCTTCAAAGGCATCGCCTTAAAGTTGCCAATAAGAGGCGGAGGTCTTTCAAGAGGCGTTCGAAAATTCTGCGTCTCTTCGTTAAACAGTCACTGTCTCGAAACATCTGCGCCACTTCTTGCTCTTTGATTTGCTCCCCGGAGCCGTTACTTTGTGCCATCTCTTTCGACGGCATGTTCTTCTGTTACAAAGCCCAATTTTGGGCATTCTGAAAATTTTCGCCAGATTTTGGCCAATATATCAGGGGAACATGAAGTGGAAAGGGGTATACTAAATTTCAGCTTCAAAGGCATCGCCTTAAAGTTGCAAATTAGAGGCGGAGGACTTTCAAGAGGCGTTCGAAAATTCTGCGTCTCTTCGCTAAACAGTCACAGTCTGGAAACGTCTGCGCCACTTCTCGCTCTTTGATTTGCTCTCCGGAGACGTTACTTTGTGCCATCTCTTTCGACGGCATGTTCTCCTGTTACAAAGCCCAATTTTGTGCATTATGAAAACTTTAGCCAGATTTTGGCCAATATATCAGGAGAACATGTAGTGGAAAGAGGTATACTAAATTTCAGCTTCAAAGGCATATCCTTAAAGTTGCCAATAAGAGGCACAGGCCTTTCAAGAGGCGTTCGAAAATTCTGCGTCTCTTCGTTAAACAGTCACTGTCTCGAAACATCTGCGCCACTTCTTGCTCTTTGATTTGCTCCCCGGAGCCGTTACTTTGTGCCATATCTTTCGACAGAATATTCTCCTGTTACAAAGCCCAATTTTGTGCATTCTGATAATTTTCGCCAGATTTTGCCCAATATATCAGGAGAACATGAAGTGGAAAGAGGTATACTGAATTTCAGCTTCAAAGGCATCGCCTTAAAGTTGCCAATAAGAGGCACAGGCCTTTCAAGAGGCGTTCGAAAATTCTGCGTCTCTTCGTTAAACAGTCACAGTCTGGAAACGTCTGCGCCACTTCTCGCTCTTTGATTTGCTCTCCGGAGACGTTACTTTGTGCCATCTCTTTCGACGGCATGTTCTCCTGTTACAAATCCCAATTTTGTGCATTATGAAAATTTTTGCCAAATTTTGGCCAATATATCCGGAGAACATGAAGTGGAAAGAGGTATACTAAATTTCAGCTTCACAGACATCGCCTTAAAGTTGCCAATAAGAGGCGGAGGTCTTTCAAGAGGCGTTCGAAAATTCTGCGTCTCTTCGTTAAACAGTCACTGTCTCGAAACATCTGCGCCACTTCTTGCTCTTTGATTTGCTCCCCGGAGCCGTTACTTTGTGCCATCTCTTTCGACGGCATGTTCTTCTGTTACAAAGCCCAATTTTGGGCATTCTGAAAATTTTCGCCAGATTTTGGCCAATATATCAGGGGAACATGAAGTGGAAAGGGGTATACTAAATTTCAGCTTCAAAGGCATCGCATTAAAGTTGCAAATTAGAGGCGTAGGCCTTTCAAGAGGCGTTCGAAAATTCTGCGTCTCTTCGCTAAACAGTCACAGTCTGGAAACGTCTGCGCCACTTCTCGCTCTTTGATTTGCTCTCCGGAGACGTTACTTTGTGCCATCTCTTTCGACGGCATGTTCTCCTGTTACAAAGCCCAATTTTGTGCATTATGAAAACTTTAGCCAGATTTTGGCCAATATATCAGGAGAACATGTAGTGGAAAGAGGTATACTAAATTTCAGCTTCAAAGGCATATCCTTAAAGTTGCCAATAAGAGGCACAGGCCTTTCAAGAGGCGTTCGAAAATTCTGCGTCTCTTCGTTAAACAGTCACTGTCTCGAAACATCTGCGCCACTTCTTGCTCTTTGATTTGCTCCCCGGAGCCGTTACTTTGTGCCATACCTTTCGACAGAATGTTCTCCTGTTACAAAGCCCAATTTTGTGCATTCTGATAATTTTCGCCAGATTTTGCCCAATATATCAGGAGAACATGAAGTGGAAAGAGGTATACTGAATTTCAGCTTCAAAGGCATCGCCTTAAAGTTGCCAATAAGAGGCACAGGCCTTTCAAGAGGCGTTCGAAAATTCTGCGTCTCTTCGCTAAACAGTCACAGTCTGGAGACGTCTGCGCCACTTCTCGCTCTTTGATTTGCTCTCCGGAGACGTTACTTTGTGCCATCTCTTTCGACGGCATGTTCTCCTGTTACAAAGCCCAATTTTGTGCATTATGAAAACTTTAGCCAGATTTTGGCCAATATATCAGGGGAACATGTAGTGGAAAGAGGTATACTAAATTTCAGCTTCAGAGGCATATCCATAAAGTTGCCAATAAGAGGCACAGGCCTTTCAAGAGGCGTTCGAAAATTCTGCGTCTCTTCGTTAAACAGTCACAGTCTGGAAACGTCTGCGCCACTTCTCGCTCTTTGATTTGCTCTCCGGAGACGTTACTTTGTGCCATCTCTTTCGACGGCATGTTCTCCTGTTACAAAGCCCAATTTTGTGCATTATGAAAACTTTAGCCAGATTTTGGCCAATATATCAGGGGAACATGTAGTGGAAAGAGGTATACTAAATTTCAGCTTCAAAGGCATATCCTTAAAGTTGCCAATAAGAGGCACAGGCCTTTCAAGAGGCGTTCGAAAATTCTGCGTCTCTTCGTTAAACAGTCACAGTCTGGAAACGTCTGCGCCACTTCTCGCTCTTTGATTTGCTCTCCGGAGACGTTACTTTGTGCCATCTCTTTCGACGGCATGTTCTCCTGTTACAAAGCCCAATTTTGTGCATTCTGAAAATTTTCGCCAGATTTTGGCCAATATATCAGGGGAACATGAAGTGGAAAGGGGTATACTAAATTTCAGCTTCAAAGGCATCGCCTTATAGTTGCAAATTAGAGGCGGAGGCCTTTCAAGAGGCGTTCGAAAATTCTGCGTCTCTTCGCTAAACAGTCACAGTCTGGAAACGTCTGCGCCACTTCTCGCTCTTTGATTTGCTCTCCGGAGACGTTACTTTGTGCCATCTCTTTCGACGGCATGTTCTCCTGTTACAAAGCCCAATTTTGTGCATTATGAAAACTTTAGCCAGATTTTGGCCAATATATCAGGAGAACATGTAGTGGAAAGAGGTATACTAAATTTCAGCTTCAAAGGCATATCCTTAAAGTTGCCAATAAGAGGCACAGGCCTTTCACGAGGCGTTCGAAAATTCTGCGTCTCTTCGTTAAACAGTCACTGTCTCGAAACATCTGCGCCACTTCTTGCTCTTTGATTTGCTCCCCGGAGCCGTTACTTTGTGCCATATCTTTCGACAGAATGTTCTCCTGTTACAAAGCCCAATTTTGTGCATTCTGATAATTTTCGCCAGATTTTGCCCAATATATCAGGAGAACATGAAGTGGAAATAGGTATACTGAATTTCAGCTTCAAAGGCATCGCCTTAAAGTTGCCAATAAGAGGCACAGGCCTTTCAAGAGGCGTTCGAAAATTCTGCGTCTCTTCGTTAAACAGTCACTGTCTCGAAACATCTGCGCCATTTCTTGCTCTTTGATTTGCTCTCCGGAGCCGTTACTTTGTGCCATCTCTTTCGACGGCATATTCTCCTGTTACAAAGCCCAATTTTGTGCATTATGAAAATTTTTGCCAGATTTTGGCCAATATATCAGGGGAACATGAAGTGGAAAGGGGTATACTAAATTTCAGCTTCAAAGGCATCGCCTTAAAGTTGCAAATTAGAGGCGGAGGCCTTTCAAGAGGCGTTCGAAAATTCTGCGTCTCTTCGCTAAACAGTCACAGTCTGGAGACGTCTGCGCCACTTCTCGCTCTTTGATTTGCTCTCCGGAGACGTTACTTTGTGCCATCTCTTTCGACGGCATGTTCTCCTGTTACAAAGCCCAATTTTGTGCATTATGAAAACTTTAGCCAGATTTTGGCCAATATATCAGGGGAACATGTAGTGGAAAGAGGTATACTAAATTTCAGCTTCAAAGGCATATCCATAAAGTTGCCAATAAGAGGCACAGGCCTTTCAAGAGGCGTTCGAAAATTCTGCGTCTCTTCGTTAAACAGTCACAGTCTGGAAACGTCTGCGCCACTTCTCGCTCTTTGATTTGCTCTCCGGAGACGTTACTTTGTGCCATCTCTTTCGACGGCATGTTCTCCTGTTACAAAGCCCAATTTTGGGCATTATGAAAACTTTAGCCAGATTTTGGCCAATATATCAGGGGAACATGTAGTGGAAAGAGGTATACTAAATTTCAGCTACAAAGGCATATCCTTAAAGTTGCCAATAAGAGGCACAGGCCTTTCAAGAGGCGTTCGAAAATTCTGCGTCTCTTCGTTAAACAGTCACTGTCTCGAAACATCTGCGCCATTTCTTGCTCTTTGATTTGCTCTCCGGAGCCGTTACTTTGTGCCATCTCTTTCGACGGCATATTCTCCTGTTACAAAGCCCAATTTTGTGCATTATGAAAATTTTTGCCAGATTTTGGCCAATATATCAGGGGAACATGAAGTGGAAAGGGGTATACTAAATTTCAGCTTCAAAGGCATCGCCTTAAAGTTGCAAATTAGAGGCGGAGGCCTTTCAAGAGGCGTTCGAAAATTCTGCGTCTCTTCGCTAAACAGTCACAGTCTGGAGACGTCTGCGCCACTTCTCGCTCTTTGATTTGCTCTCCGGAGACGTTACTTTGTGCCATCTCTTTCGACGGCATGTTCTCCTGTTACAAAGCCCAATTTTGTGCATTATGAAAACTTTAGCCAGATTTTGGCCAATATATCAGGGGAACATGTAGTGGAAAGAGGTATACTAAATTTCAGCTTCAAAGGCATATCCATAAAGTTGCCAATAAGAGGCACAGGCCTTTCAAGAGGCGTTCGAAAATTCTGCGTCTCTTCGTTAAACAGTCACAGTCTGGAAACGTCTGCGCCACTTCTCGCTCTTTGATTTGCTCTCCGGAGACGTTACTTTGTGCCATCTCTTTCGACGGCATGTTCTCCTGTTACAAAGCCCAATTTTGGGCATTATGAAAACTTTAGCCAGATTTTGGCCAATATATCAGGGGAACATGTAGTGGAAAGAGGTATACTAAATTTCAGCTACAAAGGCATATCCTTAAAGTTGCCAATAAGAGGCACAGGCCTTTCAAGAGGCGTTCGAAAATTCTGCGTCTCTTCGTTAAACAGTCACAGTCTGGAAACGTCTGCGCCACTTCTCGCTCTTTGATTTGCTCTCCGGAGACGTTACTTTGTGCCATCTCTTTCGACGGCATGTTCTCCTGTTACAAAGCCCAATTTTGTGCATTATGAAAATTTTTGCCAAATTTTGGCCAAAATATCAGGAGAACATGAAGTGGAAAGAGGTATACTAAATTTGAGATTCATAAGCATCGCCTTAAAGTTGCAAATAAGAGGTGCAGGCCTTTCAAGAGGCGTTCGAAAATTCTGCGTCTCTTCGTTAAACAGTCACTGTCTCGAAACATCTGCGCCACTTCTTGCTCTATGATTTGCTCCCCGGAGCCGTTACTTTGTGCCATATCTTTCGACAGAATGTTCTCCTGTTACAAAGCCCAATTTTGTGCATTCTGATAATTTTCGCCAGATTTTGCCCAATATATCAGGGGAACATGAAGTGGAAAGAGGTATACTAAATTTCAGCTTCAAAGGCATCGCCTTAAAGTTGCCAATAAGAGGCACAGGCCTTTCAAGAGGCGTTCGAAAATTCTGCGTCTCTTCGTTAAACAGTCACAGTCTGGAAACGTCTGCGCCACTTCTCGCTCTTTGATTTGCTCTCCGGAGACGTTACTTTGTGCCATCTCTTTCGACGGCATGTTCTCCTGTTACAAAGCCCAATTTTGTGCATTCTGATAATTTTCGCCAGATTTTGCCCAATATATCAGGAGAACATGAAGTGGAAATAGGTATACTGAATTTCAGCTTCAAAGGCATCGCCTTAAAGTTGCCAATAAGAGGCACAGGCCTTTCAAGAGGCGTTCGAAAATTCTGCGTCTCTTCGTTAAACAGTCACTGTCTCGAAACATCTGCGCCATTTCTTGCTCTTTGATTTGCTCTCCGGAGCCGTTACTTTGTGCCATCTCTTTCGACGGCATATTCTCCTGTTACAAAGCCCAATTTTGTGCATTATGAAAATTTTTGCCAGATTTTGGCCAATATATCAGGGGAACATGAAGTGGAAAGGGGTATACTAAATTTCAGCTTCAAAGGCATCGCCTTAAAGTTGCAAATTAGAGGCGGAGGCCTTTCAAGAGGCGTTCGAAAATTCTGCGTCTCTTCGCTAAACAGTCACAGTCTGGAGACGTCTGCGCCACTTCTCGCTCTTTGATTTGCTCTCCGGAGACGTTACTTTGTGCCATCTCTTTCGACGGCATGTTCTCCTGTTACAAAGCCCAATTTTGTGCATTATGAAAACTTTAGCCAGATTTTGGCCAATATATCAGGGGAACATGTAGTGGAAAGAGGTATACTAAATTTCAGCTTCAAAGGCATATCCATAAAGTTGCCAATAAGAGGCACAGGCCTTTCAAGAGGCGTTCGAAAATTCTGCGTCTCTTCGTTAAACAGTCACAGTCTGGAAACGTCTGCGCCACTTCTCGCTCTTTGATTTGCTCTCCGGAGACGTTACTTTGTGCCATCTCTTTCGACGGCATGTTCTCCTGTTACAAAGCCCAATTTTGGGCATTATGAAAACTTTAGCCAGATTTTGGCCAATATATCAGGGGAACATGTAGTGGAAAGAGGTATACTAAATTTCAGCTACAAAGGCATATCCTTAAAGTTGCCAATAAGAGGCACAGGCCTTTCAAGAGGCGTTCGAAAATTCTGCGTCTCTTCGTTAAACAGTCACTGTCTCGAAACATCTGCGCCATTTCTTGCTCTTTGATTTGCTCTCCGGAGCCGTTACTTTGTGCCATCTCTTTCGACGGCATATTCTCCTGTTACAAAGCCCAATTTTGTGCATTATGAAAATTTTTGCCAGATTTTGGCCAATATATCAGGGGAACATGAAGTGGAAAGGGGTATACTAAATTTCAGCTTCAAAGGCATCGCCTTAAAGTTGCAAATTAGAGGCGGAGGCCTTTCAAGAGGCGTTCGAAAATTCTGCGTCTCTTCGCTAAACAGTCACAGTCTGGAGACGTCTGCGCCACTTCTCGCTCTTTGATTTGCTCTCCGGAGACGTTACTTTGTGCCATCTCTTTCGACGGCATGTTCTCCTGTTACAAAGCCCAATTTTGTGCATTATGAAAACTTTAGCCAGATTTTGGCCAATATATCAGGGGAACATGTAGTGGAAAGAGGTATACTAAATTTCAGCTTCAAAGGCATATCCATAAAGTTGCCAATAAGAGGCACAGGCCTTTCAAGAGGCGTTCGAAAATTCTGCGTCTCTTCGTTAAACAGTCACAGTCTGGAAACGTCTGCGCCACTTCTCGCTCTTTGATTTGCTCTCCGGAGACGTTACTTTGTGCCATCTCTTTCGACGGCATGTTCTCCTGTTACAAAGCCCAATTTTGGGCATTATGAAAACTTTAGCCAGATTTTGGCCAATATATCAGGGGAACATGTAGTGGAAAGAGGTATACTAAATTTCAGCTACAAAGGCATATCCTTAAAGTTGCCAATAAGAGGCACAGGCCTTTCAAGAGGCGTTCGAAAATTCTGCGTCTCTTCGTTAAACAGTCACAGTCTGGAAACGTCTGCGCCACTTCTCGCTCTTTGATTTGCTCTCCGGAGACGTTACTTTGTGCCATCTCTTTCGACGGCATGTTCTCCTGTTACAAAGCCCAATTTTGTGCATTATGAAAATTTTTGCCAAATTTTGGCCAAAATATCAGGAGAACATGAAGTGGAAAGAGGTATACTAAATTTGAGATTCATAAGCATCGCCTTAAAGTTGCAAATAAGAGGTGCAGGCCTTTCAAGAGGCGTTCGAAAATTCTGCGTCTCTTCGTTAAACAGTCACTGTCTCGAAACATCTGCGCCACTTCTTGCTCTATGATTTGCTCCCCGGAGCCGTTACTTTGTGCCATATCTTTCGACAGAATGTTCTCCTGTTACAAAGCCCAATTTTGTGCATTCTGATAATTTTCGCCAGATTTTGCCCAATATATCAGGGGAACATGAAGTGGAAAGAGGTATACTAAATTTCAGCTTCAAAGGCATCGCCTTAAAGTTGCCAATAAGAGGCACAGGCCTTTCAAGAGGCGTTCGAAAATTCTGCGTCTCTTCGTTAAACAGTCACAGTCTGGAAACGTCTGCGCCACTTCTCGCTCTTTGATTTGCTCTCCGGAGACGTTACTTTGTGCCATCTCTTTCGACGGCATGTTCTCCTGTTACAAAGCCCAATTTTGTGCATTCTGAAAATTTTCGCCAGATTTTGGCCAATATATCAGGGGAACATGAAGTGGAAAGAGGTATACTAAATTTCAGCTTCAGAGGCATATCCTTAAAGTTGCAAATTAGAGGCGGAGGCCTTTCATTAGGCGTTCGAAAATTCTGCGTCTCTTCGTTAAGCAGTCACTGTCTCGAAACATCTGCGCCACTTCTCGCTCTTTGATTTGCTCTCCGGAGCCGTTACTTTGTGCCACCTCTTTCGACGGCATGTTCTCCTGTTACAAAGCCCAATTTTGTGCATTCTGAAAATTTTCGCCTGATTGTGGCCAATATATCAGGGGAACATGAAGTGGAAAGAGGTATACTAAATATCAGTTTCAAAGGCATCGCCTTAAAGTTGCCAATAAGAGGCTCAGGCCTTTCAAGAGGCGTTCGAAAATTCTGCGTCTCTTCGTTAAACAGTCACAGTCTGGAAACGTCTGCGCCACTTCTCGCTCTTTGATTTGCTCTCCGGAGACGTTACTTTGTGCCATCTCTTTCGACGGCATGTTCTCCTGTTACAAAGCCCAATTTTGTGCATTCTGAAAATTTTCGCCAGATTTTGGCCAATATATCAGGGGAACATGAAGTGGAAAGAGGTATACTAAATTTCAGCTTAAAAGGCATATCCTTAAAGTTGCAAATTAGAGGCGGAGGCCTTTCATTAGGCGTTCGAAAATTCTGCGTCTCTTCGTTAAGCAGTCACTGTCTCGAAACATCTGCGCCACTTCTCGCTCTTTGATTTGCTCTCCGGAGCCGTTACTTTGTGCCACCTCTTTCGGCGGCATGTTCTCCTGTTACAAAGCCCAATTTTGTGCATTCTGAAAATTTTCGCCTGATTTTGGCCAATATATCAGGGGAACATGAAGTGGAAAGAGGTATACTAAATATCAGCTTCAAAGGCATCGCCTTCAAGTTGCCAATAAGAGGCACAGGCCTTTCAAGATGCGTTCGAAAATTCTGCGTCTCTTCGTTAAACAGTCACAGTCTGGAAACGTCTGCGCCACTTCTCGCTCTTTGATTTGCTCTCCGGAGACGTTACTTTGTGCCATCTCTTTCGACGGCATGTTCTCCTGTTACAAAGCCCAATTTTGTGCATTCTGAAAATTTTCGCCAGATTTTGGCCAATATATCAGGGGAACATGAAGTGGAAAGAGGTATACTAAATTTCAGCTTCAAAGGCATATCCTTAAAGTTGCAAATTAGAGGCGGAGGCCTTTCATTAGGCGTTCGAAAATTCTGCGTCTCTTCGTTAAGCAGTCACTGTCTCGAAACATCTGCGCCACTTCTCGCTCTTTGATTTGCTCTCCGGAGCCGTTACTTTGTGCCACCTCTTTCGACGGCATGTTCTCCTGTTACAAAGCCCAATTTTGTGCATTCTGAAAATTTTCGCCTGATTGTGGCCAATATATCAGGGGAACATGAAGTGGAAAGAGGTATACTAAATATCAGTTTCAAAGGCATCGCCTTAAAGTTGCCAATAAGAGGCACAGGCCTTTCAAGAGGCGTTCGAAAATTCTGCGTCTCTTCGTTAAACAGTCACAGTCTGGAAACGTCTGCGCCACTTCTCGCTCTTTGATTTGCTCTCCGGAGACGTTACTTTGTGCCATCTCTTTCGACGGCATGTTCTCCTGTTACAAAGCCCAATTTTGGGCATTCTGAAAATTTTCGCCAGATTTTGGCCAATATATCAGGGGAACATGAAGTGGAAAGGGGTATACTAAATTTCAGCTTCAAAGGCATCGCCTTATAGTTGCAAATTAGAGGCGGAGGCCTTTCAAGAGGCGTTCGAAAATTCTGCGTCTCTTCGCTAAACAGTCACAGTCTGGAAACGTCTGCGCCACTTCTCGCTCTTTGATTTGCTCTCCGGAGACGTTACTTTGTGCCATCTCTTTCGACGGCATGTTCTCCTGTTACAAAGCCCAATTTTGTGCATTATGAAAACTTTAGCCAGATTTTGGCCAATATATCAGGAGAACATGTAGTGGAAAGAGGTATACTAAATTTCAGCTTCAAAGGCATATTCTTAAAGTTGCCAATAAGAGGCACAGGCCTTTCACGAGGCGTTCGAAAATTCTGCGTCTCTTCGTTAAACAGTCACTGTCTCGAAACGTCTGCGCCACTTCTTGCTCTTTGATTTGCTCCCCGGAGCCGTTACTTTGTGCCATATCTTTCGACAGAATGTTCTCCTGTTACAAAGCCCAATTTTGTGCATTCTGATAATTTTCGCCAGATTTTGCCCAATATATCAGGAGAACATGAAGTGGAAATAGGTATACTGAATTTCAGCTTCAAAGGCATCGCCTTAAAGTTGCCAATAAGAGGCACAGGCCTTTCAAGAGGCGTTCGAAAATTCTGCGTCTCTTCGTTAAACAGTCACTGTCTCGAAACATCTGCGCCATTTCTTGCTCTTTGATTTGCTCTCCGGAGCCGTTACTTTGTGCCATCTCTTTCGACGGCATATTCTCCTGTTACAAAGCCCAATTTTGTGCATTATGAAAATTTTTGCCAGATTTTGGCCAATATATCAGGGGAACATGAAGTGGAAAGGGGTATACTAAATTTCAGCTTCAAAGGCATCGCCTTAAAGTTGCAAATTAGAGGCGGAGGCCTTTCAAGAGGCGTTCGAAAATTCTGCGTCTCTTCGCTAAACAGTCACAGTCTGGAGACGTCTGCGCCACTTCTCGCTCTTTGATTTGCTCTCCGGAGACGTTACTTTGTGCCATCTCTTTCGACGGCATGTTCTCCTGTTACAAAGCCCAATTTTGTGCATTATGAAAACTTTAGCCAGATTTTGGCCAATATATCAGGGGAACATGTAGTGGAAAGAGGTATACTAAATTTCAGCTTCAAAGGCATATCCATAAAGTTGCCAATAAGAGGCACAGGCCTTTCAAGAGGCGTTCGAAAATTCTGCGTCTCTTCGTTAAACAGTCACAGTCTGGAAACGTCTGCGCCACTTCTCGCTCTTTGATTTGCTCTCCGGAGACGTTACTTTGTGCCATCTCTTTCGACGGCATGTTCTCCTGTTACAAAGCCCAATTTTGTGCATTATGAAAACTTTAGCCAGATTTTGGCCAATATATCAGGGGAACATGTAGTGGAAAGAGGTATACTAAATTTCAGCTTCAAAGGCATATCCTTAAAGTTGCCAATAAGAGGCACAGGCCTTTCAAGAGGCGTTCGAAAATTCTGCGTCTCTTCGTTAAACAGTCACAGTCTGGAAACGTCTGCGCCACTTCTCGCTCTTTGATTTGCTCTCCGGAGACGTTACTTTGTGCCATCTCTTTCGACGGCATGTTCTCCTGTTACAAAGTCCAATTTTGTGCATTATGAAAACTTTAGCCAGATTTTGGCCAATATATCAGGGGAAAATGAAGTGGAAAGAGGTATACTAAATTTCAGCTTCAAAGGCATCGCCTTAAAGTTGCCAATAAGAGGCGGAGGCCTTTCAAGAGGCGTTCGAAAATTCTGCGTCTCTTCGTTAAACAGTCACTGTCTCGAAACATCTGCGCCACTTCTTGCTCTTTGATTTGCTCTCCGGAGCCGTTACTTTGTGCCATATCTTTCGACAGAATGTTCTCCTGTTACAAAGCCCAATTTTGTGCATTCTGATAATTTTCGCCAGATTTTGGCCAATATATCAGGGGAACATGAAGTGGAAAGAGGTATAATAAATTTCAGCTTCAAAGGCATCGCCTTAAAGTTGCCAATAAGAGGCACAGGCCTTTCAAGAGGCGTTCGAAAATTCTGCGTCTCTTCGTTAAACAGTCACAGTCTGGAAACGTCTGCGCCACTTCTCGCTTTTTGATTTGCTCTCCGGAGACGTTACTTTGTGCCATCTCTTTCGACGGCATGTTCTCCTGTTACAAATCCCAATTTTGTGCATTATGAAAATTTTTCCAAATTTTGGCCAATATATCCGGAGAACATGAAGTGGAAAGAGGTATACTAAATTTCAGCTTCAAAGGCATCGCCTTAAAGTTGCCAATAAGAGGCGGAGGTCTTTCAAGAGGCGTTCGAAAATTCTGCGTCTCTTCGTTAAACAGTCACTGTCTCGAAACATCTGCGCCACTTCTTGCTCTATGATTTGCTCCCCGGAGCCGTTACTTTGTGCCATATCTTTCGACAGAATGTTCTCCTGTTACAAAGCCCAATTTTGTGCATTCTGATAATTTTCGCCAGATTTTGCCCAATATATCAGGAGAACATGAAGTGGAAAGAGGTATACTGAATTTCAGCTTCAAAGGCATCGCCTTAAAGTTGCCAATAAGAGGCACAGGCCTTTCAAGAGGCGTTCGAAAATTCTGCGTCTCTTCGTTAAACAGTCACTGTCTCGAAACATCTGCGCCATTTCTTGCTCTTTGATTTGCTCTCCGGAGCCGTTACTTTGTGCCATCTCTTTCGACGGCATGTTCTCCTGTTACAAAGCCCAATTTTGTGCATTATGAAAATTTTTGCCAGATTTTGGCCAATATATCAGGGGAACATGAAGTGGAAAGGGGTATACTAAATTTCAGCTTCAAAGGCATATCCTTAAAGTTGCAAATTAGAGGCGGAGGCCTTTCAAGAGGCGTTCGAAAATTCTGCGTCTCTTCGTTAAACAGTCACAGTCTGGAAACGTCTGCGCCACTTCTCGCTCTTTAATTTGCTCTCCGGAGACGTTACTTTGTGCCATCTCTTTCGACGGCATGTTCTTCTGTTACAAAGCCCAATTTTGTGCATTATGAAAATTTTTGCCAGATTTTGGCCAATATATCAGGGGAACATGAAGTGGAAAGAGGTATACTAAATTTCAGCTTCAAAGGCATAACCTTAAAGTTGCAAATTAGAGGCGGAGGCCATTCATTAGGCGTTCGAAAATTCTGCGTCTCTTCGTTAAGCAGTCACTGTCTCGAAACATCTGCGCCACTTCTCGCTCTTTGATTTGCTCTCCGGAGCCGTTACTTTGTGCCACCTCTTTCGACGGCATGTCCTCCTGTTACAAAGCCCAATTTTGTGCATTCTGAAAATTTTCGCCTGATTGTGGCCAATATATCAGGGGAACATGAAGTGGAAAGAGGTATACTAAATATCAGTTTCAAAGGCATCGCCTTAAAGTTGCCAATAAGAGGCACAGGCCTTTCAAGAGGCGTTCGAAAATTCTGCGTCTCTTCGTTAAACAGTCACAGTCTGGAAACGTCTGCGCCACTTCTCGCTCTTTGATTTGCTCTCCGGAGACGTTACTTTGTGCCATCTCTTTCGACGGCATGTTCTCCTGTTACAAAGCCCAATTTTGTGCATTCTGAAAATTTTCGCCAGATTTTGGCCAATATATCAGGGGAACATGAAGTGGAAAGAGGTATACTAAATTTCAGCTTCAAAGGCATATCCTTAAAGTTGCAAATTAGAGGCGGAGGCCTTTCATTAGGCGTTCGAAAATTCTGCGTCTCTTCGTTAAGCAGTCACTGTCTCGAAACATCTGCGCCACTTCTCGCTCTTTGATTTGCTCTCCGGAGCCGTTACTTTGTGCCACCTCTTTCGACGGCATGTTCTCCTGTTACAAAGCCCAATTTTGTGCATTCTGAAAATTTTCGCCTGATTGTGGCCAATATATCAGGGGAACATGAAGTGGAAAGAGGTATACTAAATATCAGTTTCAAAGGCATCGCCTTAAAGTTGCCAATAAGAGGCTCAGGCCTTTCAAGAGGCGTTCGAAAATTCTGCGTCTCTTCGTTAAACAGTCACAGTCTGGAAACGTCTGCGCCACTTCTCGCTCTTTGATTTGCTCTCCGGAGACGTTACTTTGTGCCATCTCTTTCGACGGCATGTTCTCCTGTTACAAAGCCCAATTTTGTGCATTCTGAAAATTTTCGCCAGATTTTGGCCAATATATCAGGGGAACATGAAGTGGAAAGAGGTATACTAAATTTCAGCTTAAAAGGCATATCCTTAAAGTTGCAAATTAGAGGCGGAGGCCTTTCATTAGGCGTTCGAAAATTCTGCGTCTCTTCGTTAAGCAGTCACTGTCTCGAAACATCTGCGCCACTTCTCGCTCTTTGATTTGCTCTCCGGAGCCGTTACTTTGTGCCACCTCTTTCGACGGCATGTTCTCCTGTTACAAAGCCCAATTTTGTGCATTCTGAAAATTTTCGCCTGATTTTGGCCAATATATCAGGGGAACATGAAGTGGAAAGAGGTATACTAAATATCAGCTTCAAAGGCATCGCCTTCAAGTTGCCAATAAGAGGCACAGGCCTTTCAAGATGCGTTCGAAAATTCTGCGTCTCTTCGTTAAACAGTCACAGTCCGGAAACGTCTGCGCCACTTCTTGCTCTTTGATTTGCTCCCCGGAGCCGTTACTTTGTGCCATATCTTTCGACAGAATGTTCTCCTGTTACAAAGCCCAATTTTGTGCATTCTGATAATTTTCGCCAGATTTTGCCCAATATATCAGGAGAACATGAAGTGGAAATAGGTATACTGAATTTCAGCTTCAAAGGCATCGCCTTAAAGTTGCCAATAAGAGGCACAGGCCTTTCAAGAGGCGTTCGAAAATTCTGCGTCTCTTCGTTAAACAGTCACTGTCTCGAAACATCTGCGCCATTTCTTGCTCTTTGATTTGCTCTCCGGAGCCGTTACTTTGTGCCATCTCTTTCGACGGTATATTCTCCTGTTACAAAGCCCAATTTTGTGCATTATGAAAATTTTTGCCAGATTTTGGCCAATATATCAGGGGAACATGAAGTGGAAAGGGGTATACTAAATTTCAGCTTCAAAGGCATCGCCTTAAAGTTGCAAATTAGAGGCGGAGGCCTTTCAAGAGGCGTTCGAAAATTCTGCGTCTCTTCGCTAAACAGTCACAGTCTGGAGACGTCTGCGCCACTTCTCGCTCTTTGATTTGCTCTCCGGAGACGTTACTTTGTGCCATCTCTTTCGACGGCATGTTCTCCTGTTACAAAGCCCAATTTTGTGCATTATGAAAACTTTAGCCAGATTTTGGCCAATATATCAGGGGAACATGTAGTGGAAAGAGGTATACTAAATTTCAGCTTCAAAGGCATATCCATAAAGTTGCCAATAAGAGGCACAGGCCTTTCAAGAGGCGTTCGAAAATTCTGCGTCTCTTCGTTAAACAGTCACAGTCTGGAAACGTCTGCGCCACTTCTCGCTCTTTGATTTGCTCTCCGGAGACGTTACTTTGTGCCATCTCTTTCGACGGCATGTTTTCCTGTTACAAATCCCAATTTTGTGCATTATGAAAATTTTTCCAAATTTTGGCCAATATATCCGGAGAACATGAAGTGGAAAGAGGTATACTAAATTTCAGCTTCAAAGGCATCGCCTTAAAGTTGCCAATAAGAGGCGGAGGTCTTTCAAGAGGCGTTCGAAAATTCTGCGTCTCTTCGTTAAACAGTCACTGTCTCGAAACATCTGCGCCACTTCTTGCTCTATGATTTGCTCCCCGGAGCCGTTACTTTGTGCCATATCTTTCGACAGAATGTTCTCCTGTTACAAAGCCCAATTTTGTGCATTCTGATAATTTTCGCCAGATTTTGCCCAATATATCAGGAGAACATGAAGTGGAAAGAGGTATACTGAATTTCAGCTTCAAAGGCATCGCCTTAAAGTTGCCAATAAGAGGCACAGGCCTTTCAAGAGGCGTTCGAAAATTCTGCGTCTCTTCGTTAAACAGTCACTGTCTCGAAACATCTGCGCCATTTCTTGCTCTTTGATTTGCTCTCCGGAGCCGTTACTTTGTGCCATCTCTTTCGACGGCATGTTCTCCTGTTACAAAGCCCAATTTTGTGCATTATGAAAATTTTTTCCAGATTTTGGCCAATATATCAGGGGAACATGAAGTGGAAAGGGGTATACTAAATTTCAGCTTCAAAGGCATATCCTTAAAGTTGCCAATAAGAGGCACAGGCCTTTCAAGAGGCGTTCGAAAATTCTGCGTCTCTTCGTTAAACAGTCACAGTCTGGAAACGTCTGCGCCACTTCTCGCTCTTTGATTTGCTCTCCGGAGACGTTACTTTGTGCCATCTCTTTCGACGGCATGTTCTCCTGTTACAAAGCCCAATTTTGTGCATTCTGAAAATTTTCGCCAGATTTTGGCCAATATATCAGGGGAACATGAAGTGGAAAGAGGTATACTAAATTTCAGCTTCAAAGGCATATCCTTAAAGTTGCAAATTAGAGGCGGAGGCCTTTCATTAGGCGTTCGAAAATTCTGCGTCTCTTCGTTAAGCAGTCACTGTCTCGAAACATCTGCGCCACTTCTCGCTCTTTGATTTGCTCTCCGGAGCCGTTACTTTGTGCCACCTCTTTCGACGGCATGTTCTCCTGTTACAAAGCCCAATTTTGTGCATTCTGAAAATTTTCGCCTGATTGTGGCCAATATATCAGGGGAACATGAAGTGGAAAGAGGTATACTAAATATCAGTTTCAAAGGCATCGCCTTAAAGTTGCCAATAAGAGGCTCAGGCCTTTCAAGAGGCGTTCGAAAATTCTGCGTCTCTTCGTTAAACAGTCACAGTCTGGAAACGTCTGCGCCACTTCTCGCTCTTTGATTTGCTCTCCGGAGACGTTACTTTGTGCCATCTCTTTCGACGGCATGTTCTCCTGTTACAAAGCCCAATTTTGTGCATTCTGAAAATTTTCGCCAGATTTTGGCCAATATATCAGGGGAACATGAAGTGGAAAGAGGTATACTAAATTTCAGCTTAAAAGGCATATCCTTAAAGTTGCAAATTAGAGGCGGAGGCCTTTCATTAGGCGTTCGAAAATTCTGCGTCTCTTCGTTAAGCAGTCACTGTCTCGAAACATCTGCGCCACTTCTCGCTCTTTGATTTGCTCTCCGGAGCCGTTACTTTGTGCCACCTCTTTCGACGGCATGTTCTCCTGTTACAAAGCCCAATTTTGTGCATTCTGAAAATTTTCGCCTGATTTTGGCCAATATATCAGGGGAACATGAAGTGGAAAGAGGTATACTAAATATCAGCTTCAAAGGCATCGCCTTCAAGTTGCCAATAAGAGGCACAGGCCTTTCAAGATGCGTTCGAAAATTCTGCGTCTCTTCGTTAAACAGTCACTGTCTCGAAACATCTGCGCCACTTCTCGCTCTTTGATTTGCTCTCCGGAGACGTTACTTTGTGCCATCTCTTTCGACGGCATGTTCTCCTGTTACAAAGCCCAATTTTGTGCATTATGAAAACTTTAGCCAGATTTTGGCCAATATATCAGGAGAACATGTAGTGGAAAGAGGTATACTAAATTTCAGCTTCAAAGGCATATCCTTAAAGTTGCCAATAAGAGGCACAGGCCTTTCAAGAGGCGTTCGAAAATTCTGCGTCTCTTCGTTAAACAGTCACTGTCTCGAAACATCTGCGCCACTTCTTGCTCTTTGATTTGCTCCCCGGAGCCGTTACTTTGTGCCATATCTTTCGACAGAATGTTCTCCTGTTACAAAGCCCAATTTTGTGCATTCTGATAATTTTCGCCAGATTTTGCCCAATATATCAGGAGAACATGAAGTGGAAATAGGTATACTGAATTTCAGCTTCAAAGGCATCGCCTTAAAGTTGCCAATAAGAGGCACAGGCCTTTCAAGAGGCGTTCGAAAATTCTGCGTCTCTTCGTTAAACAGTCACTGTCTCGAAACATCTGCGCCATTTCTTGCTCTTTGATTTGCTCTCCGGAGCCGTTACTTTGTGCCATCTCTTTCGACGGCATATTCTCCTGTTACAAAGCCCAATTTTGTGCATTATGAAAATTTTTGCCAGATTTTGGCCAATATATCAGGGGAACATGAAGTGGAAAGGGGTATACTAAATTTCAGCTTCAAAGGCATCGCCTTAAAGTTGCAAATTAGAGGCGGAGGCCTTTCAAGAGGCGTTCGAAAATTCTGCGTCTCTTCGCTAAACAGTCACAGTCTGGAGACGTCTGCGCCACTTCTCGCTCTTTGATTTGCTCTCCGGAGACGTTACTTTGTGCCATCTCTTTCGACGGCATGTTCTCCTGTTACAAAGCCCAATTTTGTGCATTATGAAAACTTTAGCCAGATTTTGGCCAATATATCAGGGGAACATGTAGTGGAAAGAGGTATACTAAATTTCAGCTTCAAAGGCATATCCATAAAGTTGCCAATAAGAGGCACAGGCCTTTCAAGAGGCGTTCGAAAATTCTGCGTCTCTTCGTTAAACAGTCACAGTCTGGAAACGTCTGCGCCACTTCTCGCTCTTTGATTTGCTCTCCGGAGACGTTACTTTGTGCCATCTCTTTCGACGGCATGTTCTCCTGTTACAAAGCCCAATTTTGTGCATTATGAAAACTTTAGCCAGATTTTGGCCAATATATCAGGGGAACATGTAGTGGAAAGAGGTATACTAAATTTCAGCTTCAAAGGCATATCCTTAAAGTTGCCAATAAGAGGCACAGGCCTTTCAAGAGGCGTTCGAAAATTCTGCGTCTCTTCGTTAAACAGTCACAGTCTGGAAACGTCTGCGCCACTTCTCGCTCTTTGATTTGCTCTCCGGAGACGTTACTTTGTGCCATCTCTTTCGACGGCATGTTCTCCTGTTACAAAGTCCAATTTTGTGCATTATGAAAACTTTAGCCAGATTTTGGCCAATATATCAGGGGAAAATGAAGTGGAAAGAGGTATACTAAATTTCAGCTTCAAAGGCATCGCCTTAAAGTTGCCAATAAGAGGCGGAGGCCTTTCAAGAGGCGTTCGAAAATTCTGCGTCTCTTCGTTAAACAGTCACTGTCTCGAAACATCTGCGCCACTTCTTGCTCTTTGATTTGCTCTCCGGAGCCGTTACTTTGTGCCATATCTTTCGACAGAATGTTCTCCTGTTACAAAGCCCAATTTTGTGCATTCTGATAATTTTCGCCAGATTTTGGCCAATATATCAGGGGAACATGAAGTGGAAAGAGGTATAATAAATTTCAGCTTCAAAGGCATCGCCTTAAAGTTGCCAATAAGAGGCACAGGCCTTTCAAGAGGCGTTCGAAAATTCTGCGTCTCTTCGTTAAACAGTCACAGTCTGGAAACGTCTGCGCCACTTCTCGCTCTTTGATTTGCTCTCCGGAGACGTTACTTTGTGCCATCTCTTTCGACGGCATGTTCTCCTGTTACAAATCCCAATTTTGTGCATTATGAAAATTTTTCCAAATTTTGGCCAATATATCCGGAGAACATGAAGTGGAAAGAGGTATACTAAATTTCAGCTTCAAAGGCATCGCCTTAAAGTTGCCAATAAGAGGCGGAGGTCTTTCAAGAGGCGTTCGAAAATTCTGCGTCTCTTCGTTAAACAGTCACTGTCTCGAAACATCTGCGCCACTTCTTGCTCTATGATTTGCTCCCCGGAGCCGTTACTTTGTGCCATATCTTTCGACAGAATGTTCTCCTGTTACAAAGCCCAATTTTGTGCATTCTGATAATTTTCGCCAGATTTTGGCCAATATATCAGGGGAACATGAAGTGGAAAGGGGTATACTAAATTTCAGCTTCAAAGGCATATCCTTAAAGTTGCAAATTAGAGGCGGAGGCCTTTCAAGAGGCGTTCGAAAATTCTGCGTCTCTTCGTTAAACAGTCACAGTCTGGAAACGTCTGCGCCACTTCTCGCTCTTTGATTTGCTCTCCGGAGACGTTACTTTGTGCCATCTCTTTCGACGGCATGTTCTCCTGTTACAAAGCCCAATTTTGTGCATTCTGAAAATTTTCGCCAGATTTTGGCCAATATATCAGGGGAACATGAAGTGGAAAGAGGTATACTAAATTTCAGCTTCAAAGGCATATCCTTAAAGTTGCAAATTAGAGGCGGAGGCCTTTCATTAGGCGTTCGAAAATTCTGCGTCTCTTCGTTAAGCAGTCACTGTCTCGAAACATCTGCGCCACTTCTCGCTCTTTGATTTGCTCTCCGGAGCCGTTACTTTGTGCCACCTCTTTCGACGGCATGTTCTCCTGTTACAAAGCCCAATTTTGTGCATTCTGAAAATTTTCGCCAGATTTTGGCCAATATATCAGGGGAACATGAAGTGGAAAGAGGTATACTAAATTTCAGCTTCAAAGGCATATCCTTAAAGTTGCAAATTAGAGGCGGAGGCCTTTCATTAGGCGTTCGAAAATTCTGCGTCTCTTCGTTAAGCAGTCACTGTCTCGAAACATCTGCGCCACTTCTCGCTCTTTGATTTGCTCTCCGGAGACGTTACTTTGTGCCACCTCTTTCGACGGCATGTTCTCCTGTTACAAAGCCCAATTTTGTGCATTCTGAAAATTTTCGCCTGATTTTGGCCAATATATCAGGGGAACATGAAGTGGAAAGAGGTATACTAAATATCAGCTTCAAAGGCATCGCCTTCAAGTTGCCAATAAGAGGCACAGGCCTTTCAAGATGCGTTCGAAAATTCTGCGTCTCTTCGTTAAACAGTCACAGTCCGGAAACGTCTGCGCCACATCTCGCTCTTTGATTTGCTCTCCGGAGACGTTACTTTGTGCCATCTCTTTCGACGGCATGTTCTCCTGTTACAAAGTCCAATTTTGTGCATTATGAAAACTTTAGCCAGATTTTGGCCAATATATCAGGGGAAAATGAAGTGGATAGAGGTATACTAAATTTCAGCTTCAAAGGCATATCCTTAAAGTTGCAAATTAGAGGCGGAGGCCTTTCATTAGGCGTTCGAAAATTCTGCGTCTCTTCGTTAAGCAGTCACTGTCTCGAAACATCTGCGCCACTTCTCGCTCTTTGATTTGCTCTCCGGAGCCGTTACTTTGTGCCACCTCTTTCGACGGCATGTTCTCCTGTTACAAAGCCCAATTTTGTGCATTCTGAAAATTTTCGCCTGATTTTGGCCAATATATCAGGGGAACATGAAGTGGAAAGAGGTATACTAAATATCAGCTTCAAAGGCATCGCCTTAAAGTTGCCAATAAGAGGCACAGGCCTTTCAAGAGGCGTTCGAAAATTCTGCGTCTCTTCGTTAAACAGTCACAGTCTGGAAACGTCTGCGCCACTTCTCGCTCTTTGATTTGCTCTCCGGAGACGTTACTTTGTGCCATCTCTTTCGACGGCATGTTCTCCTGTTACAAAGCCCAATTTTGTGCATTCTGATAATTTTCGCCAGATTTTGGCCAATATATCAGGGGAACATGAAGTGGAAAGAGGTATACTAAATTTCAGCTTCAAAGGCATATCCTTAAAGTTGCAAATTAGAGGCGGAGGCCTTTCATTAGGCGTTCGAAAATTCTGCGTCTCTTCGTTAAGCAGTCACTGTCTCGAAACATCTGCGCCACTTCTCGCTCTTTGATTTGCTCTCCGGAGCCGTTACTTTGTGCCACCTCTTTCGACGGCATGTTCTCCTGTTACAAAGCCCAATTTTGTGCATTCTGAAAATTTTCGCCAGATTTTGGCCAATATATCAGGGGAACATGAAGTGGAAAGAGGTATACTAAATTTCAGCTTCAAAGGCATATCCTTAAAGTTGCAAATTAGAGGCGGAGGCCTTTCATTAGGCGTTCGAAAATTCTGCGTCTCTTCGTTAAGCAGTCACTGTCTCGAAACATCTGCGCCACTTCTCGCTCTTTGATTTGCTCTCCGGAGCCGTTACTTTGTGCCACCTCTTTCGACGGCATGTTCTCCTGTTACAAAGCCCAATTTTGTGCATTCTGATAATTTTCGCCAGATTTTGCCCAATATATCAGGAGAACATGAAGTGGAAATAGGTATACTGAATTTCAGCTTCAAAGGCATCGCCTTAAAGTTGCCAATAAGAGGCACAGGCCTTTCAAGAGGCGTTCGAAAATTCTGCGTCTCTTCGTTAAACAGTCACTGTCTCGAAACATCTGCGCCATTTCTTGCTCTTTGATTTGCTCTCCGGAGCCGTTACTTTGTGCCATCTCTTTCGACGGCATATTCTCCTGTTACAAAGCCCAATTTTGTGCATTATGAAAATTTTTGCCAGATTTTGGCCAATATATCAGGGGAACATGAAGTGGAAAGGGGTATACTAAATTTCAGCTTCAAAGGCATCGCCTTAAAGTTGCAAATTAGAGGCGGAGGCCTTTCAAGAGGCGTTCGAAAATTCTGCGTCTCTTCGCTAAACAGTCACTGTCTCGAAACATCTGCGCCATTTCTTGCTCTTTGATTTGCTCTCCGGAGCCGTTACTTTGTGCCATCTCTTTCGACGGCATGTTCTCCTGTTACAAAGCCCAATTTTGTGCATTATGAAAACTTTAGCCAGATTTTGGCCAATATATCAGGGGAACATGTAGTGGAAAGAGGTATACTAAATTTCAGCTTCAAAGGCATATCCATAAAGTTGCCAATAAGAGGCACAGGCCTTTCAAGAGGCGTTCGAAAATTCTGCGTCTCTTCGTTAAACAGTCACAGTCTGGAAACGTCTGCGCCACTTCTCGCTCTTTGATTTGCTCTCCGGAGACGTTACTTTGTGCCATCTCTTTCGACGGCATGTTCTCCTGTTACAAAGCCCAATTTTGTGCATTATGAAAACTTTAGCCAGATTTTGGCCAATATATCAGGGGAACATGTAGTGGAAAGAGGTATACTAAATTTCAGCTTCAAAGGCATATCCTTAAAGTTGCCAATAAGAGGCACAGGCCTTTCAAGAGGCGTTCGAAAATTCTGCGTCTCTTCGTTAAACAGTCACAGTCTGGAAACGTCTGCGCCACTTCTCGCTCTTTGATTTGCTCTCCGGAGACGTTACTTTGTGCCATCTCTTTCGACGGCATGTTCTCCTGTTACAAAGTCCAATTTTGTGCATTATGAAAACTTTAGCCAGATTTTGGCCAATATATCAGGGGAAAATGAAGTGGAAAGAGGTATACTAAATTTCAGCTTCAAAGGCATCGCCTTAAAGTTGCCAATAAGAGGCGGAGGCCTTTCAAGAGGCGTTCGAAAATTCTGCGTCTCTTCGTTAAACAGTCACTGTCTCGAAACATCTGCGCCACTTCTTGCTCTTTGATTTGCTCTCCGGAGCCGTTACTTTGTGCCATATCTTTCGACAGAATGTTCTCCTGTTACAAAGCCCAATTTTGTGCATTCTGATAATTTTCGCCAGATTTTGGCCAATATATCAGGGGAACATGAAGTGGAAAGAGGTATAATAAATTTCAGCTTCAAAGGCATCGCCTTAAAGTTGCCAATAAGAGGCACAGGCCTTTCAAGAGGCGTTCGAAAATTCTGCGTCTCTTCGTTAAACAGTCACAGTCTGGAAACGTCTGCGCCACTTCTCGCTCTTTGATTTGCTCTCCGGAGACGTTACTTTGTGCCATCTCTTTCGACGGCATGTTCTCCTGTTACAAATCCCAATTTTGTGCATTATGAAAATTTTTCCAAATTTTGGCCAATATATCCGGAGAACATGAAGTGGAAAGAGGTATACTAAATTTCAGCTTCAAAGGCATCGCCTTAAAGTTGCCAATAAGAGGCGGAGGTCTTTCAAGAGGCGTTCGAAAATTCTGCGTCTCTTCGTTAAACAGTCACTGTCTCGAAACATCTGCGCCACTTCTTGCTCTATGATTTGCTCCCCGGAGCCGTTACTTTGTGCCATATCTTTCGACAGAATGTTCTCCTGTTACAAAGCCCAATTTTGTGCATTCTGATAATTTTCGCCAGATTTTGGCCAATATATCAGGGGAACATGAAGTGGAAAGGGGTATACTAAATTTCAGCTTCAAAGGCATATCCTTAAAGTTGCAAATTAGAGGCGGAGGCCTTTCAAGAGGCGTTCGAAAATTCTGCGTCTCTTCGTTAAACAGTCACAGTCTGGAAACGTCTGCGCCACTTCTCGCTCTTTGATTTGCTCTCCGGAGACGTTACTTTGTGCCATCTCTTTCGACGGCATGTTCTCCTGTTACAAAGCCCAATTTTGTGCATTCTGAAAATTTTCGCCAGATTTTGGCCAATATATCAGGGGAACATGAAGTGGAAAGAGGTATACTAAATTTCAGCTTCAAAGGCATATCCTTAAAGTTGCAAATTAGAGGCGGAGGCCTTTCATTAGGCGTTCGAAAATTCTGCGTCTCTTCGTTAAGCAGTCACTGTCTCGAAACATCTGCGCCACTTCTCGCTCTTTGATTTGCTCTCCGGAGCCGTTACTTTGTGCCACCTCTTTCGACGGCATGTTCTCCTGTTACAAAGCCCAATTTTGTGCATTCTGAAAATTTTCGCCAGATTTTGGCCAATATATCAGGGGAACATGAAGTGGAAAGAGGTATACTAAATTTCAGCTTCAAAGGCATATCCTTAAAGTTGCAAATTAGAGGCGGAGGCCTTTCATTAGGCGTTCGAAAATTCTGCGTCTCTTCGTTAAGCAGTCACTGTCTCGAAACATCTGCGCCACTTCTCGCTCTTTGATTTGCTCTCCGGAGACGTTACTTTGTGCCACCTCTTTCGACGGCATGTTCTCCTGTTACAAAGCCCAATTTTGTGCATTCTGAAAATTTTCGCCTGATTTTGGCCAATATATCAGGGGAACATGAAGTGGAAAGAGGTATACTAAATATCAGCTTCAAAGGCATCGCCTTCAAGTTGCCAATAAGAGGCACAGGCCTTTCAAGATGCGTTCGAAAATTCTGCGTCTCTTCGTTAAACAGTCACAGTCCGGAAACGTCTGCGCCACATCTCGCTCTTTGATTTGCTCTCCGGAGACGTTACTTTGTGCCATCTCTTTCGACGGCATGTTCTCCTGTTACAAAGTCCAATTTTGTGCATTATGAAAACTTTAGCCAGATTTTGGCCAATATATCAGGGGAAAATGAAGTGGATAGAGGTATACTAAATTTCAGCTTCAAAGGCATATCCTTAAAGTTGCAAATTAGAGGCGGAGGCCTTTCATTAGGCGTTCGAAAATTCTGCGTCTCTTCGTTAAGCAGTCACTGTCTCGAAACATCTGCGCCACTTCTCGCTCTTTGATTTGCTCTCCGGAGCCGTTACTTTGTGCCACCTCTTTCGACGGCATGTTCTCCTGTTACAAAGCCCAATTTTGTGCATTCTGAAAATTTTCGCCTGATTTTGGCCAATATATCAGGGGAACATGAAGTGGAAAGAGGTATACTAAATATCAGCTTCAAAGGCATCGCCTTAAAGTTGCCAATAAGAGGCACAGGCCTTTCAAGAGGCGTTCGAAAATTCTGCGTCTCTTCGTTAAACAGTCACAGTCTGGAAACGTCTGCGCCACTTCTCGCTCTTTGATTTGCTCTCCGGAGACGTTACTTTGTGCCATCTCTTTCGACGGCATGTTCTCCTGTTACAAAGCCCAATTTTGTGCATTCTGATAATTTTCGCCAGATTTTGGCCAATATATCAGGGGAACATGAAGTGGAAAGAGGTATACTAAATTTCAGCTTCAAAGGCATATCCTTAAAGTTGCAAATTAGAGGCGGAGGCCTTTCATTAGGCGTTCGAAAATTCTGCGTCTCTTCGTTAAGCAGTCACTGTCTCGAAACATCTGCGCCACTTCTCGCTCTTTGATTTGCTCTCCGGAGCCGTTACTTTGTGCCACCTCTTTCGACGGCATGTTCTCCTGTTACAAAGCCCAATTTTGTGCATTCTGAAAATTTTCGCCAGATTTTGGCCAATATATCAGGGGAACATGAAGTGGAAAGAGGTATACTAAATTTCAGCTTCAAAGGCATATCCTTAAAGTTGCAAATTAGAGGCGGAGGCCTTTCATTAGGCGTTCGAAAATTCTGCGTCTCTTCGTTAAGCAGTCACTGTCTCGAAACATCTGCGCCACTTCTCGCTCTTTGATTTGCTCTCCGGAGCCGTTACTTTGTGCCACCTCTTTCGACGGCATGTTCTCCTGTTACAAAGCCCAATTTTGTGCATTCTGATAATTTTCGCCAGATTTTGCCCAATATATCAGGAGAACATGAAGTGGAAAGAGGTATACTAAATATCAGCTTCAAAGGCATCGCCTTCAAGTTGCCAATAAGAGGCACAGGCCTTTCAAGATGCGTTCGAAAATTCTGCGTCTCTTCGCTAAACAGTCACTGTCTGGAAACGTCTGCGCCACTTCTCGCTCTTTGATTTGCTCTCCGGAGACGTTACTTTGTGCCATCCCTTTCGACGGCATGTTCTCCTGTTACAAAGCCCAATTTTGTGCATTATGAAAATTTTTGCCAAATTTTGGCCAATATATCAGGAGAACATGAAGTGGAAAGAGGTATACTAAATTTCAGCTTCAAAGGCATCGCCTTAAAGTTGCCAATAAGAGGCGGAGGCCTTTCAAGAGGCGTTCGAAAATTCTGCGTCTCTTCGTTAAACAGTCACTGTCTCGAAACATCTGCGCCACTTCTTGCTCTTTGATTGGCTCTCCGGAGCCGTTACTTTGTGCCATATCTTTCGACAGAATGTTCTCCTGTTACAAAGCCCAATTTTGTGCATTCTGATAATTTTCGCCAGATTTTGGCCAATATATCAGGGGAACATGAAGTGGAAAGAGGTATAATAAATTTCAGCTTCAAAGGCATCGCCTTAAAGTTGCCAATAAGAGGCACAGGCCTTTCAAGAGGCGTTCGAAAATTCTGCGTCTCTTCGTTAAACAGTCACAGTCTGGAAACGTCTGCGCCACTTCTCGCTCTTTGATTTGCTCTCCGGAGACGTTACTTTGTGCCATCTCTTTCGACGGCATGTTCTCCTGTTACAAATCCCAATTTTGTGCATTCTAATAATTTTCGCCAGATTTTGGCCAATATATCAGGGGAACATGAAGTGGAAAGAGGTATAATAAATTTCAGCTTCAAAGGCATCGCCTTAAAGTTGCCAATAAGAGGCACAGGCCTTTCAAGAGGCGTTCGAAAATTCTGCCTCTCTTCGTTAAACAGTCACAGTCTGGAAACGTCTGCGCCACTTCTCGCTCTTTGATTTGCTCTCCGGAGACGTTACTTTGTGCCATCTCTTTCGACGGCATGTTCTCCTGTTACAAATCCCAATTTTGTGCATTATGAAAATTTTTGCCAAATTTTGGCAAATATATCCGGAGAACATGAAGTGGTAAGAGGTATACTAAATTTCAGCTTCAAAGGCATCGCCTTAAAGTTGCCAATAAGAGGCGGAGGTCTTTCAAGAGGCGTTCGAAAATTCTGCGTCTCTTCGTTAAACAGTCACTGTCTCGAAACATCTGCGCCACTTCTTGCTCTTTAATTTGCTCTCCGGAGACGTTACTTTGTGCCATCTCTTTCGACGGCATGTTCTTCTGTTACAAAGCCCAATTTTGTGCATTATGAAAATTTTTGCCAGATTTTGGCCAATATATCAGGGGAACATGAAGTGGAAAGAGGTATACTAAATTTCAGCTTCAAAGGCATAACCTTAAAGTTGCAAATTAGAGGCGGAGGCCATTCATTAGGCGTTCGAAAATTCTGCGTCTCTTCGTTAAGCAGTCACTGTCTCGAAACATCTGCGCCACTTCTCGCTCTTTGATTTGCTCTCCGGAGCCGTTACTTTGTGCCACCTCTTTCGACGGCATGTCCTCCTGTTACAAAGCCCAATTTTGTGCATTCTGAAAATTTTCGCCTGATTGTGGCCAATATATCAGGGGAACATGAAGTGGAAAGAGGTATACTGAATTTCAGCTTCAAAGGCATCGCCTTAAAGTTGCCAATAAGAGGCACAGGCCTTTCAAGAGGCGTTCGAAAATTCTGCGTCTCTTCGTTAAACAGTCACTGTCTCGAAACATCTGCGCCATTTCTTGCTCTTTGATTTGCTCTCCGGAGCCGTTACTTTGTGCCATCTCTTTCGACGGCATGTTCTCCTGTTACAAAGCCCAATTTTGTGCATTATGAATATTTTTGCCAGATTTTGGCCAATATATCAGGGGAACATGAAGTGGAAAGGGGTATACTAAATTTCAGCTTCAAAGGCATATCCTTAAAGTTGCAAATTAGAGGCGGAGGCCTTTCAAGAGGCGTTCGAAAATTCTGCGTCTCTTCGTTAAACAGTCACAGTCTGGAAACGTCTGCGCCACTTCTCGCTCTTTGATTTGCTCTCCGGAGACGTTACTTTGTGCCATCTCTTTCGACGGCATGTTCTCCTGTTACAAAGCCCAATTTTGTGCATTCTGAAAATTTTCGCCAGATTCTGGCCAATATATCAGGGGAACATGAAGTGGAAAGGGGTATACTAAATTTCAGCTTCAAAGGCATATCCTTAAAGTTGCAAATTAGAGGCGGGGGCCTTTCAAGAGGCGTTCGAAAATTCTGCGTCTCTTCGTTAAACAGTCACAGTCTGGAAACGTCTGCGCCACTTCTCGCTCTTTGATTTGCTCTCCGGAGACGTTACTTTGTGCCATCTCTTTCGACGGCATGTTCTCCTGTTACAAAGCCCAATTTTGTGCATTCTGAAAATTTTCGCCAGATTTTGGCCAATATATCAGGGGAACAAGAAGTGGAAAGAGGTATACTAAATTTCAGCTTCAAAGGCATATCCTTAAAGTTGCAAATTAGAGGCGGAGGCCTTTCATTAGGCGTTCGAAAATTCTGCGTCTCTTCGCTAAACAGTCACTGTCTGGAAACGTCTGCGCCACTTCTCGCTCTTTGATTTGCTCTCCGGAGACGTTACTTTGTGCCATCCCTTTCGACGGCATGTTCTCCTGTTACAAAGCCCAATTTTGTGCATTATGAAAATTTTTGCCAAATTTTGGCCAATATATCAGGAGAACATGAAGTGGAAAGAGGTATACTAAATTTCAGCTTCAAAGGCATCGCCTTAAAGTTGCCAATAAGAGGCGGAGGCCTTTCAAGAGGCGTTCGAAAATTCTGCGTCTCTTCGTTAAACAGTCACTGTCTCGAAACATCTGCGCCACTTCTTGCTCTTTGATTTGCTCTCCGGAGCCGTTACTTTGTGCCATATCTTTCGACAGAATGTTCTCCTGTTACAAAGCCCAATTTTGTGCATTCTGATAATTTTCGCCAGATTTTGGCAAATATATCCGGAGAACATGAAGTGGTAAGAGGTATACTAAATTTCAGCTTCAAAGGCATCGCCTTAAAGTTGCCAATAAGAGGCGGAGGTCTTTCAAGAGGCGTTCGAAAATTCTGCGTCTCTTCGTTAAACAGTCACTGTCTCGAAACATCTGCGCCACTTCTTGCTCTTTGATTTGCTCCCCGGAGCCGTTACTTTGTGCCATATCTTTCGACAGAATGTTCTCCTGTTACAAAGCCCAATTTTGTGCATTCTGATAATTTTCGCCAGATTTTGCCCAATATATCAGGAGAACATGAAGTGGAAAGAGGTATACTGAATTTCAGCTTCAAAGGCATCGCCTTAAAGTTGCCAATAAGAGGCACAGGCCTTTCAAGAGGCGTTCGAAAATTCTGCGTCTCTTCGTTAAACAGTCACTGTCTCGAAACATCTGCGCCATTTCTTGCTCTTTGATTTGCTCTCCGGAGCCGTTACTTTGTGCCATCTCTTTCGACGGCATGTTCTCCTGTTACAAAGCCCAATTTTGTGCATTATGAATATTTTTGCCAGATTTTGGCCAATATATCAGGGGAACATGAAGTGGAAAGGGGTATACTAAATTTCAGCTTCAAAGGCATATCCTTAAAGTTGCAAATTAGAGGCGGAGGCCTTTCAAGAGGCGTTCGAAAATTCTGCGTCTCTTCGTTAAACAGTCACAGTCTGGAAACGTCTGCGCCACTTCTCGCTCTTTGATTTGCTCTCCGGAGACGTTACTTTGTGCCATCTCTTTCGACGGCATGTTCTCCTGTTACAAAGCCCAATTTTGTGCATTCTGAAAATTTTCGCCAGATTTTGGCCAATATATCAGGGGAACAAGAAGTGGAAAGAGGTATACTAAATTTCAGCTTCAAAGGCATATCCTTAAAGTTGCAAATTAGAGGCGGAGGCCTTTCATTAGGCGTTCGAAAATTCTGCGTCTCTTCGTTAAGCAGTCACTGTCTCGAAACATCTGCGCCACTTCTCGCTCTTTGATTTGCTCTCCGGAGCCGTTACTTTGTGCCATCTCTTTCGACGGCATGTTCTCCTGTTACAAAGCCCAATTTTGTGCATTCTGAAAATTTTCGCCAGATTTTGGCCAATATATCAGGGGAACATGAAGTGGAAAGAGGTATACTAAATTTCAGCTTCAAAGGCATATCCTTAAAGATGCCAATAAGAGGCACAGGCCTTTCAAGAGGCGTTCGAAAATTCTGCGTCTCTTCGTTAAACAGTCACAGTCTGGAAACGTCTGCGCCACTTCTCGCTCTTTGATTTGCTCTCCGGAGACGTTACTTTGTGCCATCTCTTTCGACGGCATGTTCTTCTGTTACAAAGCCCAATTTTGGGCATTCTGAAAATTTTCGCCGGATTTTGGCCAATATATCAGGGGAACATGAAGTGGAAAGGGGTATACTAAATTTCAGCTTCAAAGGCATCGCCTTAAAGTTCGAAATTAGAGGCGGAGGCCTTTCAAGAGGCGTTCGAAAATTCTGCGTCTCTTCGCTAAACAGTCACAGTCTGGAAACGTCTGCGCCACTTCTCGCTCTTTGATTTGCTCTCCGGAGACGTTACTTTGTGCCATCTCTTTCGACGGCATGTTCTCCTGTTACAAATCCCAATTTTGTGCATTATGAAAATTTTTGACAAATTTTGGCCAATATATCCGGAGAACATGAAGTGGAAAGAGGTATACTAAATTTCAGCTTCAAAGGCATATCCTTAAAGTTGCCAATAAGAGGCACAGGCCTTTCAAGAGGCGTTCGAAAATTCTGCGTCTCTTCGTTAAACAGTCACTGTCTCGAAACATCTGCGCCACTTCTTGCTCTTTGATTTGCTCCCCGGAGCCGTTACTTTGTGCCATATCTTTCGACAGAATGTTCTCCTGTTACAAAGCCCAATTTTGTGCATTCTGATAATTTTCGCCAGATTTTGCCTAATATATCTGGAGAACATGAAGTGGAAAGAGGTATACTGAATTTCAGCTTCAAAGGCATCGCCTTAAAGTTGCCAATAAGAGGCACAGGCCTTTCAAGAGGCGTTCGAAAATTCTGCGTCTCTTCGCTAAACAGTCACAGTCTGGAAACGTCTGCGCCACTTCTCGCTCTTTGATTTGCTCTCCGGAGACGTTACTTTGTGCCATCTCTTTCGACGGCATGTTCTCCTGTTACAAAGCCCAATTTTGTGCATTATGAAAACTTTAGCCAGATTTTGGCCAATATATCAGGGGAACATGTAGTGGAAAGAAGTATACTAAATTTCAGCTTCAAAGGCATATCCTTAAAGTTGCCAATAAGAGGCACAGGCCTTTCAAGAGGCGTTCGAAAATTCTGCGTCTCTTCGTTAAACAGTCACAGTCTGGAAACGTCTGCGCCACTTCTCGCTCTTTGATTTGCTCTCCGGAGACGTTACTTTGTGCCATCTCTTTCGACAGCATGTTCTCCTGTTACCAAGTCCAATTTTGTGCATTATGAAAACTTTAGCCAGATTTTGGCCAATATATCAGGGGAAAATGAAGTGGAAAGAGGTATACTAAATTTCAGCTTCAAAGGCATATCCTTAAAGTTGCAAATTAGAGGCGGGGGCCTTTCAAGAGACGTTCGAAAATTCTGCGTCTCTTCGTTAAACAGTCACAGTCCGGAAACGTCTGCGCCACTTCTCGCTCTTTGATTTGCTCTCCGGAGACGTTACTTTGTGCCATCTCTTTCGACGGCATGTTCTTCTGTTACAAAGCCCAATTTCGTGCATTCTGAAAATTTTTGCCAGATTTTGGCCAATATATCAGGGGAACATGAAGTGGAAAGGGGTATACTAAATTTCAGCTTCAAAGGCATCGCCTTAAAGTTGCAAATTAGAGGCGGAGGCCTTTCAAGAGGCGTTCGAAAATTCTGCGTCTCTTCGCTAAACAGTCACTGTCTGGAAACGTCTGCGCCACTTCTCGCTCTTTGATTTGCTCTCCGGAGACGTTACTTTGTGCCATCCCTTTCGACGGCATGTTCTCCTGTTACAAAGCCCAATTTTGTGCATTATGAAAATTTTTGCCAAATTTTGGCCAATATATCAGGAGAATATGAAGTGGAAAGAGGTATACTAAATTTCAGCTTCAAAGGCATCGCCTTAAAGTTGCCAATAAGAGGCGGAGGCCTTTCAAGAGGCGTTCGAAAATTCTGCGTCTCTTCGTTAAACAGTCACTGTCTCGAAACATCTGCGCCATTTCTTGCTCTTTGATTTGCTCTCCGGAGCCGTTACTTTGTGCCATCTCTTTCGACGGCATGTTCTCCTGTTACAAAGCCCAATTTTGTGCATTATGAAAATTTTTGCCAGATTTTGGCCAATATATCAGGGGAACATGAAGTGGAAAGGGGTATACTAAATTTCAGCTTCAAAGGCATATCCTTAAAGTTGCAAATTAGAGGCGGAGGCCTTTCAAGAGGCGTTCGAAAATTCTGCGTCTCTTCGTTAAACAGTCACAGTCTGGAAACGTCTGCGCCACTTCTCGCTCTTTGAATTGCTCTCCGGAGACGTTACTTTGTGCCATCTCTTTCGACGGCATGTTCTCCTGTTACAAAGCCCAATTTTGTGCATTATGAAAATTTTTGCCAAATTTTGGCCAATATATCAGGGGAACATGAAGTGGAAAGAGGTATACTAAATTTCAGCTTCAAAGGCATATCCTTAAAGTTGCAAATTAGAGGCGGAGGCCTTTCATTAGGCGTTCGAAAATTCTGCGTCTCTTCGTTAAGCAGTCACTGTCTCGAAACATCTGCGCCACTTCTCGCTCTTTGATTTGCTCTCCGGAGCCGTTACTTTGTGCCACCTCTTTCGACGGCATTTTCTCCTGTTACAAAGCCCAATTTTGTGCATTCTGAAAATTTTCGCCTGATTTTGGCCAATATATCAGGGGAACATGAAGTGGAAAGAGGTATACTAAATATCAGCTTCAAAGGCATCGCCTTAAAGTTGCCAATAAGAGGCACAGGCCTTTCAAGAGGCGTTCGAAAATTCTGCGTCTCTTCGTTAAACAGTCACAGTCTGGAAACGTCTGCGCCACTTCTCGCTCTTTGATTTGCTCTCCGGAGACGTTACTTTGTGCCATCTCTTTCGACGGCATGTTCTTCTGTTACAAAGCCCAATTTTGGGCATTCTGAAAATTTTCGCCAGATTTTGGCCAATATATCAGGGGAACATGAAGTGGAAAGGGGTATACTAAATTTCAGCTTCAAAGGCATCGCCTTAAAGTTCCAAATTAGAGGCGGAGGCCTTTCAAGAGGCGTTCGAAAATTCTGCGTCTCTTCGCTAAACAGTCACAGTCTGGAAACGTCTGCGCCACTTCTTGCTCTTTGATTTGCTCCCCGGAGCCGTTACTTTGTGCCATATCTTTCGACAGAATGTTCTCCTGTTACAAAGCCCAATTTTGTGCATTCTGATAATTTTCGCCAGATTTTGCCTAATATATCTGGAGAACATGAAGTGGAAAGAGGTATACTGAATTTCAGCTTCAAAGGCATCGCCTTAAAGTTGCCAATAAGAGGCACAGGCCTTTCAAGAGGCGTTCGAAAATTCTGCGTCTCTTCGTTAAACAGTCACTGTCTCGAAACATCTGCGCCATTTCTTGCTCTTTGATTTGCTCTCCGGAGCCGTTACTTTGTGCCATCTCTTTCGACGGCAAGTTCTCCTGTTACAAAGTCCAATTTTGTGCATTATGAAAACTTTAGCCAGATTTTGGCCAATATATCAGGGGAAAATGAAGTGGAAAGAGGTATACTAAATTTCAGCTTCAAAGGCATATCCTTAAAGTTGCAAATTAGAGGCGGGGGCCTTTCAAGAGACGTTCGAAAATTCTGCGTCTCTTCGTTAAACAGTCACAGTCCGGAAACGTCTGCGCCACTTCTCGCTCTTTGATTTGCTCTCCGGAGACGTTACTTTGTGCCATCTCTTTCGACGGCATGTTCTTCTGTTACAAAGCCCAATTTTGTGCATTCTGAAAATTTTCGCCCGATTTTGGCCAATATATCAGGGGAACATGAAGTGGAAAGGGGTATACTAAATTTCAGCTTCAAAGGCATCGCCTTAAAGTTCCAAATTAGAGGCGGAGGCCTTTCAAGAGGCGTTCGAAAATTCTGCGTCTCTTCGCTAAACAGTCACAGTCTGGAAACGTCTGCGCCACATCTCGCTCTTTGATTTGCTCTCCGGAGGACGTTACTTTGTGCCATCTCTTTCGACGGCATGTTCTCCTGTTACAAATCCCAATTTTGTGCATTATGAAAATTTTTGCCAAATTTTGGCCAATATATCCGGAGAACATGAAGTGGAAAGAGGTATACTAAATTTCAGCTTCAAAGGCATCGCCTTAAAGTTGCCAATAAGAGGCGGAGGTCTTTCAAGAGGCGTTCGAAAATTCTGCGTCTCTTCGTTAAACAGTCACAGTCCGGAAACGTCTGCGCCACTTCTCGCTCTTTGATTTTGCTCTCCGGAGACGTTACTTTGTGCCATCTCTTTCGACGGCATGTTCTTCTGTTACAAAGCCCAATTTTGGGCATTCTGAAAATTTTCGCCAGATTTTGGCCAATATATCAGGGGAACATGAAGTGGAAAGGGGTATACTAAATTTCAGCTTCAAAGGCATCGCCTTAAAGTTGCCAATATGAGGCGGAGGTCTTTCAAGAGGCGTTCGAAAATTCTGCGTCTCTTCGTTAAAACAGTCACTGTCTCGAAACATCTGCGCCACTTCTTGCTCTTTGATTTGCTCCCCGGAGCCGTTACTTTGTGCCATTTCTTTCGACGGCATGTTCTTCTGTTACAAAGCCCAATTTTGGGAATTCTGAAAATTTTCGCCAGATTTTGGCCAATATATCAGGGGAACATGAAGTGGAAAGGGGTATACTAAATTTCAGCTTCAAAGGCATATCCTTAAAGATGCCAATAAGAGGCACAGGCCTTTCAAGAGGCGTTCGAAAATTCTGCGTCTCTTCGTTAAACAGTCACAGTCTGGAAACGTCTGCGCCACTTCTCGCTCTTTGATTTGCTCTCCGGAGACGTTACTTTGTGCCATCTCTTTCGGCAGCATGTTCTCCTGTTACCAAGTCCAATTTTGTGCATTATGAAAACTTTAGCCAGATTTTGGCCAATATATCAGGGGAAAATGAAGTGGAAAGAGGTATACTAAATTTCAGCTTCAAAGGCATATCCTTAAAGTTGCAAATTAGAGGCGGGGGCCTTTCAAGAGACGTTCGAAAATTCTGTGTCTCTTCGTTAAACAGTCACAGTCCGGAAACGTCTGCGCCACTTCTCGCTCTTTGATTTGCTCTCCGGAGACGTTACTTTGTGCCATCCCTTTCGACGGCATGTTCTCCTGATACAAAGCCCAATTTTGTGCATTATGAAAATTTTTGCCAAATTTTGGCCAATATATCAGGAGAACATGAAGTGGAAAGAGGTATACTAAATTTCAGCTTCAAAGGCATCGCCTTAAAGTTGCCAATAAGAGGCGGAGGCCTTTCAAGAGGCGTTCGAAAATTCTGCGTCTCTTCGTTAAACAGTCACTGTCTCGAAACATCTGCGCCATTTCTTGCTCTTTGATTTGCTCTCCGGAGCCGTTACTTTGTGCCATCTCTTTCGACGGCATGTTCTCCTGTTACAAAGCCCAATTTTGTGCATTATGAAAATTTTTGCCAGATTTTGGCCAATATATCAGGGGAACATGAAGTGGAAAGGGGTATACTAAATTTCAGCTTCAAAGGCATATCCTTAAAGTTGCAAATTAGAGGCGGAGGCCTTTCAAGAGGCGTTCGAAAATTCTGCGTCTCTTCGTTAAACAGTCACAGTCTGGAAACGTCTGCGCCACTTCTCGCTCTTTGAATTGCTCTCCGGAGACGTTACTTTGTGCCATCTCTTTCGACGGCATGTTCTCCTGTTACAAAGCCCAATTTTGTGCATTCTGAAAATTTTCGCCAGATTTTGGCCAATATATCAGGGGAACATGAAGTGGAAAGAGGTATACTAAATTTCAGCTTCAAAGGCATATCCTTAAAGTTGCAAATTAGAGGCGGAGGCCTTTCATTAGGCGTTCGAAAATTCTGCGTCTCTTCGTTAAGCAGTCACTGTCTCGAAACATCTGCGCCACTTCTCGCTCTTTGATTTGCTCTCCGGAGCCGTTACTTTGTGCCACCTCTTTCGACGGCATGTTCTCCTGTTACAAAGCCCAATTTTGTGCATTCTGAAAATTTTCGCCTGATTTTGGCCAATATATCAGGGGAACATGAAGTGGAAAGAGGTATACTAAATATCAGCTTCAAAGGCATCGCCTTAAAGTTGCCAATAAGAGGCACAGGCCGTTCAAGAGGCGTTCGAAAATTCTGCGTCTCTTCGTTAAACAGTCACAGTCTGGAAACGTCTGCGCCACTTCTCGCTCTTTGATTTGCTCTCCGGGGCCGTTACTTTGTGCCACCTCTTTCGACGGCATGTTCTCCTGTTACAAAGCCCAATTTTGTGCATTCTGAAAATTTTCGCCTGATTTTGGCCAATATATCAGGGGAACATGAAGTGGAAAGAGGTATACTAAATATCAGCTTCAAAGGCATCGCCTTAAAGTTGCCAATAAGAGGCACAGGCCTTTCAAGAGGCGTTCGAAAATTCTGCGCCTCTTCGTTAAACAGTCACAGTCTGGAAACGTCTGCGCCACTTCTCGCTCTTTGATTTGCTCTCCGGAGACGTTACTTTGTGCCATCTCTTTCGACGGCATGTTCTCCTGTTACAAAGCCCAATTTTGTGCATTCTGAAAATTTTCGCCAGATTTTGGCCAATATATCAGGGGAACATGAAGTGGAAAGAGGTATACTAAATTTCAGCTTCAAAGGCATATCCTTAAAGTTGCAAATTAGAGGCGGAGGCCTTTCATTAGGATTTCGAAAATTCTGCGTCTCTTCGTTAAGCAGTCACTGTCTCGAAACATCTGCGCCACTTCTCGCTCTTTGATTTGCTCTCCGGGGCCGTTACTTTGTGCCACCTCTTTCGACGGCATGTTCTCCTGTTACAAAGCCCAATTTTGTGCATTCTGAAAATTTTCGCCTGATTTTGGCCAATATATCAGGGGAACATGAAGTGGAAAGAGGTATACTAAATATCAGCTTCAAAGGCATCGCCTTCAAGTTGCCAATAAGAGGCACAGGCCTTTCAAGATGCGTTCGAAAATTCTGCGTCTCTTCGTTAAACAGTCACAGTCCGGAAACGTCTGCGCCACTTCTCGCTCTTTGATTTGCTCTCCGGAGACGTTACTTTGTGCCATCTCTTTCGACGGCATGTTCTTCTGTTACAAAGCCCAATTTTGGGCATTCTGAAAATTTTCGCCAGATTTTGGCCAATATATCAGGGGAACATGAAGTGGAAAGGGGTATACTAAATTTCAGCTTCAAAGGCATCGCCTTAAAGTTCCAAATTAGAGGCGGAGGCCTTTCAAGAGGCGTTCGAAAATTCTGCGTCTCTTCGCTAAACAGTCACAGTCTGGAAACGTCTGCGCCACTTCTCGCTCTTTGATTTGCTCTCCGGAGACGTTACTTTGTGCCATCTCTTTCGACGGCATGTTCTCCTGTTACAAATCCCAATTTTGTGCATTATGAAAATTTTTGCCAAATTTTGGCCAATATATCCGGAGAACATGAAGTGGAAAGAGGTATACTAAATTTCAGCTTCAAAGGCATCGCCTTAAAGTTGCCAATAAGAGGCGGAGGTCTTTCAAGAGGCGTTCGAAAATTCTGCGTCTCTTCGTTAAACAGTCACTGTCTCGAAACATCTGCGCCACTTCTTGCTCTTTGATTTGCTCCCCGGAGCCGTTACTTTGTGCCATATCTTTCGACAGAATGTTCTCCTGTTACAAAGCCCAATTTTGTGCATTCTGATAATTTTCGCCAGATTTTGCCTAATATATCTGGAGAACATGAAGTGGAAAGAGGTATACTGAATTTCAGCTTCAAAGGCATCGCCTTAAAGTTGCCAATAAGAGGCACAGGCCTTTCAAGAGGCGTTCGAAAATTCTGCGTCTCTTCGTTAAACAGTCACTGTCTCGAAACATCTGCGCCATTTCTTGCTCTTTGATTTGCTCTCCGGAGCCGTTACTTTGTGCCATCTCTTTCGACGGCATGTTCTCCTGTTACAAAGTCCAATTTTGTGCATTATGAAAACTTTAGCCAGATTTTGGCCAATATATCAGGGGAAAATGAAGTGGAAAGAGGTATACTAAATTTCAGCTTCAAAGGCATATCCTTAAAGTTGCAAATTAGAGGCGGGGGCCTTTCAAGAGACGTTCGAAAATTCTGCGTCTCTTCGTTAAACAGTCACAGTCCGGAAACGTCTGCGCCACTTCTCGCTCTTTGATTTGCTCTCCGGAGACGTTACTTTGTGCCATCTCTTTCGACGGCATGTTCTTCTGTTACAAAGCCCAATTTTGTGCATTCTGAAAATTTTCGCCAGATTTTGGCCAATATATCAGGGGAACATGAAGTGGAAAGGGGTATACTAAATTTCAGCTTCAAAGGCATCGCCTTAAAGTTCCAAATTAGAGGCGGAGGCCTTTCAAGAGGCGTTCGAAAATTCTGCGTCTCTTCGCTAAACAGTCACAGTCTGGAAACGTCTGCGCCACATCTCGCTCTTTGATTTGCTCTCCGGAGACGTTACTTTGTGCCATGTCTTTCGACGGCATGTTCTCCTGTTACAAATCCCAATTTTGTGCATTATGAAAATTTTTGCCAAATTTTGGCCAATATATCCGGAGAACATGAAGTGGAAAGAGGTATACTAAATTTCAGCTTCAAAGGCATCGCCTTAAAGTTGCCAATAAGAGGCGGAGGTCTTTCAAGAGGCGTTCGAAAATTCTGCGTCTCTTCGTTAAACAGTCACAGTCCGGAAACGTCTGCGCCACTTCTCGCTCTTTGATTTGCTCTCCGGAGACGTTACTTTGTGCCATCTCTTTCGACGGCATGTTCTTCTGTTACAAAGCCCAATTTTGGGCATTCTGAAAATTTTCGCCAGATTTTGGCCAATATATCAGGAGAACATGAAGTGGAAAGAGGTATACTAAATTTCAGCTTCAAAGGCATCGCCTTAAAGTTCCAAATTAGAGGCGGAGGCCTTTCAAGAGGCGTTCGAAAATTCTGCGTCTCTTCGCTAAACAGTCACAGTCTGGAAACGTCTGCGCCACTTCTCGCTCTTTGATTTGCTCTCCGGAGACGTTACTTTGTGCCATCTCTTTCGACGGCATGTTCTCCTGTTACAAATCCCAATTTTGTGCATTATGAAAAATTTTGCCAAATTTTGGCCAATATATCCGGAGAACATGAAGTGGAAAGAGGTATACTAAATTTCAGCTTCAAAGGCATCGCCTTAAAGTTGCCAATAAGAGGCGGAGGTCTTTCAAGAGGCGTTCGAAAATTCTGCGTCTCTTCGTTAAACAGTCACTGTCTCGAAACATCTGCGCCACTTCTTGCTCTTTGATTTGCTCCCCGGAGCCGTTACTTTGTGCCATTTCTTTCGACGGCATGTTCTTCTGTTACAAAGCCCAATTTTGGGAATTCTGAAAATTTTCGCCAGATTTTGGCCAATATATCAGGGGAACATGAAGTGGAAAGGGGTATACTAAATTTCAGCTTCAAAGGCATCGCCTTAAAGTTGCAAATTAGAGGCGGAGGCCTTTCAAGAGGCGTTCGAAAATTCTGCGTCTCTTCGCTAAACAGTCACAGTCTGGAAACGTCTGCGCCACTTCTCGCTCTTTGATTTGCTCTCCGGAGACGTTACTTTGTGCCATCTCTTTCGACGGCATGTTCTCCTGTTACAAAGCCCAATTTTGTGCATTATGAAAACTTTAGCCAGATTTTGGCCAATATATCAGGGGAACATGTAGTGGAAAGAGGTATACTAAATTTCAGCTTCAAAGGCATATCCTTAAAGTTGCCAATAAGAGGCACAGGCCTTTCAAGAGGCGTTCGAAAATTCTGCGTCTCTTCGTTAAACAGTCACAGTCCGGAAACGTCTGCGCCACTTCTCGCTCTTTGATTTGCTCTCCGGAGACGTTACTTTGTGCCATCTCTTTCGACGGCATGTTCTTCTGTTACAAAGCCCAATTTTGTGCATTCTGAAAATTTTCGCCAGATTTTGGCCAATATATCAGGGGAACATGAAGTGGAAAGGGGTATACTAAATTTCAGCTTCAAAGGCATCGCCTTAAAGTTCCAAATTAGAGGCGGAGGCCTTTCAAGAGGCGTTCGAAAATTCTGCGTCTCTTCGCTAAACAGTCACAGTCTGGAAACGTCTGCGCCACATCTCGCTCTTTGATTTGCTCTCCGGAGACGTTACTTTGTGCCATGTCTTTCGACGGCATGTTCTCCTGTTACAAATCCCAATTTTGTGCATTATGAAAATTTTTGCCAAATTTTGGCCAATATATCCGGAGAACATGAAGTGGAAAGAGGTATACTAAATTTCAGCTTCAAAGGCATCGCCTTAAAGTTGCCAATAAGAGGCGGAGGTCTTTCAAGAGGCGTTCGAAAATTCTGCGTCTCTTCGTTAAACAGTCACAGTCCGGAAACGTCTGCGCCACTTCTCGCTCTTTGATTTGCTCTCCGGAGACGTTACTTTGTGCCATTTCTTTCGACGGCATGTTCTTCTGTTACAAAGCCCAATTTTGGGAATTCTGAAAATTTTCGCCAGATTTTGGCCAATATATCAGGGGAACATGAAGTGGAAAGGGGTATACTAAATTTCAGCTTCAAAGGCATCGCCTTAAAGTTGCAAATTAGAGGCGGAGGCCTTTCAAGAGGCGTTCGAAAATTCTGCGTCTCTTCGCTAAACAGTCACAGTCTGGAAACGTCTGCGCCACTTCTCGCTCTTTGATTTGCTCTCCGGAGACGTTACTTTGTGCCATCTCTTTCGACGGCATGTTCTCCTGTTACAAAGCCCAATTTTGTGCATTATGAAAACTTTAGCCAGATTTTGGCCAATATATCAGGGGCACATGTAGTGGAAAGAGGTATACTAAATTTCAGCTTCAAAGGCATATCCTTAAAGTTGCCAATAAGAGGCACAGGCCTTTCAAGAGGCGTTCGAAAATTCTGCGTCTCTTCGTTAAACAGTCACAGTCTGGAAACGTCTGCGCCACTTCTCGCTCTTTGATTTGCTCTCCGGAGACGTTACTTTGTGCCATCTCTTTCGACAGCATGTTCTCCTGTTACCAAGTCCAATTTTGTGCATTATGAAAACTTTAGCCAGATTTTGGCCAATATATCAGGGGAAAATGAAGTGGAAAGAGGTATACTAAATTTCAGCTTCAAAGGCATATCCTTAAAGTTGCAAATTAGAGGCGGGGGCCTTTTAAGAGACGTTCGAAAATTCTGTGTCTCTTCGTTAAACAGTCACAGTCCGGAAACGTCTGCGCCACTTCTCGCTCTTTGATTTGCTCTCCGGAGACGTTACTTTGTGCCATCTCTTTCGACGGCATGTTCTTCTGTTACAAAGCCCAATTTTGTGCATTCTGAAAATTTTTGCCAGATTTTGGCCAATATATCAGGGGAACATGAAGTGGAAAGGGGTATACTAAATTTCAGCTTCAAAGGCATCGCCTTAAAGTTGCAAATTAGAGGCGGAGGCCTTTCAAGAGGCGTTCGAAAATTCTGCGTCTCTTCGCTAAACAGTCACTGTCTGGAAACGTCTGCGCCACTTCTCGCTCTTTGATTTGCTCTCCGGAGACGTTACTTTGTGCCATCCCTTTCGACGGCATGTTCTCCTGATACAAAGCCCAATTTTGTGCATTATGAAAATTTTTGCCAAATTTTGGCCAATATATCAGGAGAACATGAAGTGGAAAGAGGTATACTAAATTTCAGCTTCAAAGGCATCGCCTTAAAGTTGCCAATAAGAGGCGGAGGCCTTTCAAGAGGCGTTCGAAAATTCTGCGTCTCTTCGTTAAACAGTCACTGTCTCGAAACATCTGCGCCATTTCTTGCTCTTTGATTTGCTCTCCGGAGCCGTTACTTTGTGCCATCTCTTTCGACGGCATGTTCTCCTGTTACAAAGCCCAATTTTGTGCATTATGAAAATTTTTGCCAGATTTTGGCCAATATATCAGGGGAACATGAAGTGGAAAGGGGTATACTAAATTTCAGCTTCAAAGGCATATCCTTAAAGTTGCAAATTAGAGGCGGAGGCCTTTCAAGAGGCGTTCGAAAATTCTGCGTCTCTTCGTTAAACAGTCACAGTCTGGAAACGTCTGCGCCACTTCTCGCTCTTTGAATTGCTCTCCGGAGACGTTACTTTGTGCCATCTCTTTCGACGGCATGTTCTCCTGTTACAAAGCCCAATTTTGTGCATTCTGAAAATTTTCGCCAGATTTTGGCCAATATATCAGGGGAACATGAAGTGGAAAGAGGTATACTAAATTTCAGCTTCAAAGGCATATCCTTAAAGTTGCAAATTAGAGGCGGAGGCCTTTCATTAGGCGTTCGAAAATTCTGCGTCTCTTCGTTAAGCAGTCACTGTCTCGAAACATCTGCGCCACTTCTCGCTCTTTGATTTGCTCTCCGGAGCCGTTACTTTGTGCCACCTCTTTCGACGGCATGTTCTCCTGTTACAAAGCCCAATTTTGTGCATTCTGAAAATTTTCGCCTGATTTTGGCCAATATATCAGGGGAACATGAAGTGGAAAGAGGTATACTAAATATCAGCTTCAAAGGCATCGCCTTAAAGTTGCCAATAAGAGGCACAGGCCGTTCAAGAGGCGTTCGAAAATTCTGCGTCTCTTCGTTAAACAGTCACAGTCTGGAAACGTCTGCGCCACTTCTCGCTCTTTGATTTGCTCTCCGGAGACGTTACTTTGTGCCATCTCTTTCGACGGCATGTTCTGCTGTTACAAAGCCCAATTTTGTGCATTCTGAAAATTTTCGCCAGATTTTGGCCAATATATCAGGGGAACATGAAGTGGAAAGAGGTATACTAAATTTCAGCTTCAAAGGCATATCCTTAAAGTTGCAAATTAGAGGCGGAGGCCTTTCATTAGGCGTTCGAAAATTCTGCGTCTCTTCGTTAAGCAGTCACTGTCTCGAAACATCTATGCCACTTCTCGCTCTTTGATTTGCTCTCCGGGGCCGTTACTTTGTGCCACCTCTTTCGACGGCATGTTCTCCTGTTACAAAGCCCAATTTTGTGCATTCTGAAAATTTTCGCCTGATTTTGGCCAATATATCAGGGGAAGATGAAGTGGAAAGAGGTATACTAAATATCAGCTTCAAAGGCATCGCCTTAAAGTTGCCAATAAGAGGCACAGGCCTTTCAAGAGGCGTTCGAAAATTCTGCGTCTCTTCGTTAAACAGTCACAGTCTGGAAACATCTGCGCCATTTCTTGCTCTTTGATTTGCTCTCCGGAGCCGTTACTTTGTGCCATCTCTTTCGACGGCATGTTCTCCTGTTACCAAGTCCAATTTTGTGCATTATGAAAACTTTAGCCAGATTTTGGCCAATATATCAGGGGAAAATGAAGTGGAAAGAGGTATACTAAATTTCAGCTTCAAAGGCATATCCTTAAAGTTGCAAATTAGAGGCGGGGGCCTTTTAAGAGACGTTCGAAAATTCTGTGTCTCTTCGTTAAACAGTCACAGTCCGGAAACGTCTGCGCCACTTCTCGCTCTTTGATTTGCTCTCCGGAGACGTTACTTTGTGCCATCTCTTTCGACGGCATGTTCTTCTGTTACAAAGCCCAATTTTGTGCATTCTGAAAATTTTTGCCAGATTTTGGCCAATATATCAGGGGAACATGAAGTGGAAAGGGGTATACTAAATTTCAGCTTCAAAGGCATCGCCTTAAAGTTGCAAATTAGAGGCGGAGGCCTTTCAAGAGGCGTTCGAAAATTCTGCGTCTCTTCGCTAAACAGTCACTGTCTGGAAACGTCTGCGCCACTTCTCGCTCTTTGATTTGCTCTCCGGAGACGTTACTTTGTGCCATCCCTTTCGACGGCATGTTCTCCTGATACAAAGCCCAATTTTGTGCATTATGAAAATTTTTGCCAAATTTTGGCCAATATATCAGGAGAACATGAAGTGGAAAGAGGTATACTAAATTTCAGCTTCAAAGGCATCGCCTTAAAGTTGCCAATAAGAGGCGGAGGCCTTTCAAGAGGCGTTCGAAAATTCTGCGTCTCTTCGTTAAACAGTCACTGTCTCGAAACATCTGCGCCATTTCTTGCTCTTTGATTTGCTCTCCGGAGCCGTTACTTTGTGCCATCTCTTTCGACGGCATGTTCTCCTGTTACAAAGCCCAATTTTGTGCATTATGAAAATTTTTGCCAGATTTTGGCCAATATATCAGGGGAACATGAAGTGGAAAGGGGTATACTAAATTTCAGCTTCAAAGGCATATCCTTAAAGTTGCAAATTAGAGGCGGAGGCCTTTCAAGAGGCGTTCGAAAATTCTGCGTCTCTTCGTTAAACAGTCACAGTCTGGAAACGTCTGCGCCACTTCTCGCTCTTTGAATTGCTCTCCGGAGACGTTACTTTGTGCCATCTCTTTCGACGGCATGTTCTCCTGTTACAAAGCCCAATTTTGTGCATTCTGAAAATTTTCGCCAGATTTTGGCCAATATATCAGGGGAACATGAAGTGGAAAGAGGTATACTAAATTTCAGCTTCAAAGGCATATCCTTAAAGTTGCAAATTAGAGGCGGAGGCCTTTCATTAGGCGTTCGAAAATTCTGCGTCTCTTCGTTAAGCAGTCACTGTCTCGAAACATCTGCGCCACTTCTCGCTCTTTGATTTGCTCTCCGGAGCCGTTACTTTGTGCCACCTCTTTCGACGGCATGTTCTCCTGTTACAAAGCCCAATTTTGTGCATTCTGAAAATTTTCGCCTGATTTTGGCCAATATATCAGGGGAACATGAAGTGGAAAGAGGTATACTAAATATCAGCTTCAAAGGCATCGCCTTAAAGTTGCCAATAAGAGGCACAGGCCGTTCAAGAGGCGTTCGAAAATTCTGCGTCTCTTCGTTAAACAGTCACAGTCTGGAAACGTCTGCGCCACTTCTCGCTCTTTGATTTGCTCTCCGGAGACGTTACTTTGTGCCATCTCTTTCGACGGCATGTTCTGCTGTTACAAAGCCCAATTTTGTGCATTCTGAAAATTTTCGCCAGATTTTGGCCAATATATCAGGGGAACATGAAGTGGAAAGAGGTATACTAAATTTCAGCTTCAAAGGCATATCCTTAAAGTTGCAAATTAGAGGCGGAGGCCTTTCATTAGGCGTTCGAAAATTCTGCGTCTCTTCGTTAAGCAGTCACTGTCTCGAAACATCTATGCCACTTCTCGCTCTTTGATTTGCTCTCCGGGGCCGTTACTTTGTGCCACCTCTTTCGACGGCATGTTCTCCTGTTACAAAGCCCAATTTTGTGCATTCTGAAAATTTTCGCCTGATTTTGGCCAATATATCAGGGGAAGATGAAGTGGAAAGAGGTATACTAAATATCAGCTTCAAAGGCATCGCCTTAAAGTTGCCAATAAGAGGCACAGGCCTTTCAAGAGGCGTTCGAAAATTCTGCGTCTCTTCGTTAAACAGTCACAGTCTGGAAACATCTGCGCCATTTCTTGCTCTTTGATTTGCTCTCCGGAGCCGTTACTTTGTGCCATCTCTTTCGACGGCATGTTCTCCTGTTACAAAGCCCAATTTTGTGCATTATGAAAATTTTTGCCAGATTTTGGCCAATATATCAGGGGAACATGAAGTGGAAAGGGGTATACTAAATTTCAGCTTCAAAGGCATATCCTTAAAGTTGCAAATTAGAGGCGGAGGCCTTTCAAGAGGCGTTCGAAAATTCTGCGTCTCTTCGTTAAACAGTCACAGTCTGGAAACGTCTGCGCCACTTCTCGCTCTTTGAATTGCTCTCCGGAGACGTTACTTTGTGCCATCTCTTTCGACGGCATGTTCTCCTGTTACAAAGCCCAATTTTGTGCATTCTGAAAATTTTCGCCAGATTTTGGCCAATATATCAAGGGAACATGAAGTGGAAAGAGGTATACTAAATTTCAGCTTCAAAGGCATATCCTTAAAGTTGCAAATTAGTGGCGGAGGCCTTTCATTAGGCGTTCGAAAATTCTGCGTCTCTTCGTTAAGCAGTCACTGTCTCGAAACATCTGCGCCACTTCTCGCTCTTTGATTTGCTCTCCGGAGCCGTTACTTTGTGCCACCTCTTTCGACGGCATGTTCTCCTGTTACAAAGCCCAATTTTGTGCATTCTGAAAATTTTCGCCTGATTTTGGCCAATATATCAGGGGAACATGAAGTGGAAAGAGGTATACTAAATATCAGCTTCAAAGGCATCGCCTTAAAGTTGCCAATAAGAGGCACAGGCCGTTCAAGAGGCGTTCGAAAATTCTGCGTCTCTTCGTTAAACAGTCACAGTCTGGAAACGTCTGCGCCACTTCTCGCTCTTTGATTTGCTCTCCGGAGACGTTACTTTGTGCCATCTCTTTCGACGGCATGTTCTCCTGTTACAAAGCGCAATTTTGTGCATTCTGAAAATTTTCGCCAGATTTTGGCCAATATATCAGGGGAACATGAAGTGGAAAGAGGTATACTAAATTTCAGCTTCAAAGGCATATCCTTAAAGTTGCAAATTAGAGGCGGAGGCCTTTCATTAGGCGTTCGAAAATTCTGCGTCTCTTCGTTAAGCAGTCACTGTCTCGAAACATCTGCGCCACTTCTCGCTCTTTGATTTGCTCTCCGGGGCCGTTACTTTGTGCCACCTCTTTCGACGGCATGTTCTCCTGTTACAAAGCCCAATTTTGTGCATTCTGAAAATTTTCGCCTGATTTTGGCCAATATATCAGGGGAACATGAAGTGGAAAGAGGTATACTAAATATCAGCTTCAAAGGCATCGCCTTAAAGTTGCCAATAAGAGGCACAGGCCGTTCAAGAGGCGTTCGAAAATTCTGCGTCTCTTCGTTAAACAGTCACAGTCTGGAAACGTCTGCGCCACTTCTCGCTCTTTGATTTGCTCTCCGGAGACGTTACTTTGTGCCATCTCTTTCGACGGCATGTTCTCCTGTTACAAAGCCCAATTTTGTGCATTCTGAAAATTTTCGCCAGATTTTGGCCAATATATCAGGGGAACATGAAGTGGAAAGAGGTATACTAAATTTCAGCTTCAAAGGCATATCCTTAAAGTTGCAAATTAGAGGCGGAGGCCTTTCATTAGGCGTTCGAAAATTCTGCGTCTCTTCGTTAAGCAGTCACTGTCTCGAAACATCTATGCCACTTCTCGCTCTTTGATTTGCTCTCCGGGGCCGTTACTTTGTGCCACCTCTTTCGACGGCATGTTCTCCTGTTACAAAGCCCAATTTTGTGCATTCTGAAAATTTTCGCCTGATTTTGGCCAATATATCAGGGGAACATGAAGTGGAAAGAGGTATACAAAATATCAGCTTCAAAGGCATCGCCTTAAAGTTGCCAATAAGAGGCACAGGCCTTTCAAGAGGCGTTCGAAAATTCTGCGTCTCTTCGTTAAGCAGTCACTGTCTCGAAACATCTGCGCCACTTCTCGCTCTATGATTTGCTCTCCGGGGCCGTTACTTTGTGCCACCTCTTTCGACGGCATGTTCTCCTGTTACAAAGCCCAATTTTGTGCATTCTGAAAATTTTCGCCTGATTTTGGCCAATATATCAGGGGAACATGAAGTGGAAAGAGGTATACTAAATATCAGCTTCAAAGGCATCGCCTTCAAGTTGCCAATAAGAGGCACAGGCCTTTCAAGATGCGTTCGAAAATTCTGCGTCTCTTCGTTAAACAGTCACAGTCCGGAAACGTCTGCGCCACTTCTCGCTCTTTGATTTGCTCTCCGGAGACGTTACTTTGTGCCATCTCTTTCGACGGCATGTTCTTCTGTTACAAAGCCCAATTTTGGGCATTCTGAAAATTTTCGCCAGATTTTGGCCAATATATCAGGGGAACATGAAGTGGAAAGGGGTATACTAAATTTCAGCTTCAAAGGCATCGCCTTAAAGTTCCAAATTAGAGGCGGAGGCCTTTCAAGAGGCGTTCGAAAATTCTGCGTCTCTTCGCTAAACAGTCACTGTCTCGAAACATCTGCGCCATTTCTTGCTCTTTGATTTGCTCTCCGGAGCCGTTACTTTGTGCCATCTCTTTCGACGGCATGTTCTCCTGTTACAAAGTCCAATTTTGTGCATTATGAAAACTTTAGCCAGATTTTGGCCAATATATCAGGGGAAAATGAAGTGGAAAGAGGTATACTAAATTTCAGCTTCAAAGGCATATCCTTAAAGTTGCAAATTAGAGGCGGGGGCCTTTCAAGAGACGTTCGAAAATTCTGCGTCTCTTCGTTAAACAGTCACAGTCCGGAAACGTCTGCGCCACTTCTCGCTCTTTGATTTGCTCTCCGGAGACGTTACTTTGTGCCATCTCTTTCGACGGCATGTTCTCCTGTTACAAAGTCCAATTTTGTGCATTATGAAAACTTTAGCCAGATTTTGGCCAATATATCAGGGGAACATGAAGTGGAAAGGGGTATACTGAATTTCAGCTTCAAAGGCATCGCCTTAAAGTTGCAAATTAGAGGCGGAGGCCTTTCAAGAGGCGTTCGAAAATTCTGCGTCTCTTCGCTAAACAGTCACTGTCTGGAAACGTCTGCGCCACTTCTCGCTTTTTGATTTGCTCTCCGGAGACGTTACTTTGTGCCATCCCTTTCGACGGCATGTTCTCCTGTTACAAAGCCCAATTTTGTGCATTATGAAAATTTTTGCCAAATTTTGGCCAATATATCAGGAGAACATGAAGTGGAAAGAGGTATACTAAATTTCAGCTTCAAAGGCATCGCCTTAAAGTTGCCAATAAGAGGCGGAGGCCTTTCAAGAGGCGTTCGAAAATTCTGCGTCTCTTCGTTAAACAGTCACTGTCTCGAAACATCTGCGCCATTTCTTGCTCTTTGATTTGCTCTCCGGAGCCGTTACTTTGTGCCATCTCTTTCGACGGCATGTTCTCCTGTTACAAAGCCCAATTTTGTGCATTATGAAAATTTTTGCCAGATTTTGGCCAATATATCAGGGGAACATGAAGTGGAAAGGGGTATACTAAATTTCAGCTTCAAAGGCATATCCTTAAAGTTGCAAATTAGAGGCGGAGGCCTTTCAAGAGGCGTTCGAAAATTCTGCGTCTCTTCGTTAAACAGTCACAGTCTGGAAACGTCTGCGCCACTTCTCGCTCTTTGAA
>NW_027485159.1:35000-50776 GCF_050908995.1 Andrena cerasifolii | reverse complement strand
TTCGTTGATTCGTTGGATCGTTGGTTCGTTGGTTCGTTTGTTTCTTTGTTTCTTTGTTTCTTTGTTTCTTTCTTTCTTTGTTCGTTTGTTCGTTTGTTCGTTTGTTCGTTGGTTCGTTTGTTCGTTTGTTCGCTGGTTCGTTGGTTCGTTGGTTCGTTGGTTCGTTGGTTCGTTGGTTCGTTGGTTCGTTGTTTCGTTGGTTCGTTGGTTCGTTGGTTCGTTGGTTCGTTGGTTCGTTGGTTCGTTGGTTCGTTGGTTCGTTGGTTCGTTGGTTCGTTGTTTCGTTGGTTCGTTGTTTCGTTGGTTCGTTGGTTCGTTGGTTCGTTGGTTCGTTGGTTCGTTGGTTCGTTGGTTCGTTGGTTCGTTGGTTCGTTGGTTCGTTGGTTCGTTGGTTCGTTGGTTCGTTGGTTCGTTGGTTCGTTGGTTCGTTGGTTCGTTGTTTCGTTGGTTCGTTGGTTCGTTGGTTCGTTGGTTCGTTGGTTCGTTGGTTCGTTGGTTCGTTGTTTCGTTGGTTCGTTGGTGCGTTGGTTCGTTGGTTCGTTGGTTCGTTGGTTCGTTGGTTCGTTGGTTCGTTGGTTCGTTGGTTCGTTGGTTCGTTGGTTCGTTGGTTCGTTGGTTCGTTGGTTCGTTGGTTCGTTGGTTCGTTGGTTCGTTGGTTCGTTGGTTCGTTGGTTCGTTGTTTCGTTGGTTCGTTGGTTCGTTGGTTCGTTGGTTCGTTGGTTCGTTGGTTCGTTGTTTCGTTGGTTCGTTGGTTCGTTGGTTCGTTGGTTCGTTGGTTCGTTGGTTCGTTGGTTCGTTGGTTCGTTGTTTCGTTGGTTCGTTGTTTCGTTGGTTCGTTGGTTCGTTGGTTCGTTGGTTCGTTGGTTCGTTGGTTCGTTGGTTCGTTGGTTCGTTGGTTCGTTGGTTCGTTGGTTCGTTGGTTCGTTGGTTCGTTGGTTCGTTGGTTCGTTGGTTCGTTGGTTCGTTGGTTCGTTGGTTCGTTGGTTCGTTGGTTCGTTGGTTCGTTGGTTCGTTGGTTCGTTTGTTTCTTTGTTTCTTTCTTTCTTTGTTCGTTTGTTCGTTTTTTCGTTGGTTCGTTGGTTCGTTGGTTCGTTGGTTCGTTGGTTCGTTCTTTCGTTGGTTCGTTGGTTCGTTGGTTCGTTGGTTCGTTGGTTCGTTGGTTCGTTGGTTCGTTGGTTCCTTGGTTCGTTGGTTCGTTGGTTCGTTGGTTCGTTGGTTCGTTGGTTCGTTGGTTCGTTGGTTCGTTGGTTCGTTGGTTCGTTGGTTCGTTGGTTCGTTGGTTCGTTGGTTCGTTGGTTCGTTGGTTCGTTTGTTCGTTGGTTCGCTTGTTCGTTGGTTCGTTGGTTCGTTGGTTCGTTGGTTCGTCGGTTCGTTGGTTCGTTGGTTCGTTGGTTCGTTTGTTCGTTGGTTCGTTGGTTCGTTGGTTCGTTGGTTCGTTGGTTCGTTGGTTCGTTGGTTCGTTGGTTCGTTGGTTCGTTGGTTCGTTTGTTTCTTTGTTTCCTTCTTTCTTTGTTCGTTTGTTCATATGTTCGTTTGTTCGTTGGTTTGTTGGTTCGTTCGTTCGTTTGTTCGTTTGTTCGTTTGTTCGTTTGTTCGCTGGTTCGTTGGTTCGTTGGTTCGTTGGTTTGTTGGTTCGTTGGTTCGTTGGTTCGTTGGTTCGTTGGTTCGTTGGTTCGTTTGTTTCTTTGTTTCTTTCTTTCTTTTTTCGTTTGTTCGTTTGTTCGTTTGTTCGGTGGTTCGTTGGTTCGTTTGTTCGTTTGTTCGTTTGTTCGTTTGTTCGTTTGTTCGTTTGTTCGTTTGTTCGTTTGTTCGCTGGTTCGTTGGTTCGTTGGTTCGTTGGTACGTTGGTTCGTTGGTTCGTTGGTTCGTTGGTTCGTTGGTTCGCTGGTTCGTTGGTTCGTTGGTTCGTTTGTTCGTTGGTTCGCTTGTTCGTTGGTTCGTTGGTTCGTTGGTTCGTTGGTTCGTTGGTACGTTGGTTCGTTGGTTCGTTGGTTCGTTGGTTCGTTTGTTTCTTTGTTTCCTTCTTTCTTTGTTCGTTTGTTCATATGTTCGTTTGTTCGTTGGTTCGTTGGTTCGTTGGTTCGTTGGTTCGTTGGTTCGTTGGTTCGTTGGTTCGTTGGTTCGTTGGTTCGTTGGTTCGTTGGTTCGTTGGTTCGTTGTTTCGTTGGTTCGTTGGTTCGTTGGTTCGTTGGTTCGTTGGTTCGTTGGTTCGTTGGTTCGTTGGTTCGTTGGTTCGTTGGTTCGTTGATTCGTTGGATCGTTGGTTCGTTGGTTCGTTTGTTTCTTTGTTTCTTTGTTTCTTTGTTTCTTTGTTTCTTTCTTTCTTTGTTCGTTTGTTCGTTTGTTCGTTGGTTCGTTTGTTCGTTTGTTCGCTGGTTCGTTGGTTCGTTGGTTCGTTGGTTCGTTGGTTCGTTGGTTCGTTGTTTCGTTGGTTCGTTGGTTCGTTGGTTCGTTGGTTCGTTGGTTCGTTTGTTCGTTGGTTCGTTGGTTCGTTGGTTCGTTGGTTCGTTGGTTCGTTGGTTCGTTGGTTCGTTGGTTCGTTGGTTCGTTTGTTCGTTTGTTCGCTGGTTCGATGGTTCGTTGGTTCGTTGGTTCGTTGGTTCGTTGGTTCGTTGGTTCGTTGGTTCGTTGGTTCGTTGGTTCGTTGGTTCGTTGGTTCGTTGGTTCGTTGGTTCGTTGGTTCGTTGGTTCGTTGGTTCGTTGGTTCGTTGGTTCGTTGGTTCGTTGGTTCGTTGGTTCGTTGGTTCGTTGGTTCGTTTGTTTCTTTGTTTCTTTCTTTCTTTGTTCGTTTGTTCGTTTGTTCGTTAGTTCGTTGGTTCGTTGGTTCGTTGGTTCGTTGGTTCGTTGTTTCGTTGGTTCGTTGGTTCGTTGGTTCGTTGGTTCGTTGGTTCGTTGGTTCGTTGGTTCGTTGGTTCGTTGGTTCGTTGGTTCGTTGGTTCGTTGGTTCGTTGGTTCGTTGGTTCGTTGGTTCGTTGGTTCGTTGCTTCGTTGGTTCGTTGGTTCGTTGGGTCGTTGGTTCGTTGGTACGTTGGTTCGTTTGTTTCTTTGTTTCTTTCTTTCTTTGTTCGTTTGTTCGTATGTTCGTTTGTTCGTTGGTTTGTTGGTTCGTTGGTTTGTTGGTTCGTTCGTTCGTTTGTTCGTTTGTTCGTTTGTTCGTTGGTTCGTTGGTTCGTTGGTTCGTTGGTTTGTTGGTTCGTTGGTTCGTTGGTTCGTTGGTTCGTTGGTTCGTTGGTTCGTTGGTTCGTTGGTTCGTTGGTTCGTTGGTTCGTTGGTTCGTTGGTTCGTTGGTTCGTTGGTTCGTTGGTTCGTTGGTTCGTTGGTTCGTTGGTTCGTTGGTTCGTTGGTTCGTTGGTTCGTTGGTTCGTTGGTTCGTTGGTTCGTTGGTTCGTTGGTTCGTTGGTTCGTTGGTTCGTTGGTTCGTTGGTTCGATGGTTCGTTGGTTCGTTGGTTCGTTGGTTCGTTGTTTCGTTGGTTCGTTGGTTCGTTGGTTCGTTGGTTCGTTGGTTCGTTGGTTCGTTGGTTCGTTGTTTCGTTGGTTCGTTGGTTCGTTGGTTCGTTGGTTCCTTGGTTCGTTGGTTCGTTGGTTCGTTGGTTCGTTGGTTCGTTGGTTCGTTGGTTCGTTGGATCGTTGGTTCGTTGGTTCGTTGGTTCGTTGGTTCGTTGGTTCGTGCGTTCGTTGGTTCGTTGGTTCGTTTGTTTCTTTGTTTCTTTCTTTCTTTGTTCGTTTGTTCGTTGGTTCGTTTGTTCGTTTGTTCGTTTGTTCGTTTGTTCGTTTGTTCGCTGGTTCGTTGGTTCGTTGGTTCGTTGGTTCGTTGGTTCGTTGGTTCGTTGGTGCGTTGGTTCGTTGGTTCGTTGGTTCGATGGTTCGTTGGTTCGTTGGTTCGTTGGTTCGTTGTTTCGTTGGTTCGTTGGTTCGTTGGTTCGTTTGTTTCTTTGTTTCTTTCTTTCTTTGTTCGTTTGTTCGTTGATTCGTTGGTTCGTTTGTTCGTTTGTTCGTTTGTTCGTTTGTCCGCTGGTTCGTTGGTTCGTTGGTTCGTTGGTTCGTTGGTTCGTTGGTTCGTTGGTTCGTTGGTTCGTTGGTTCGTTGGTTCGTTGGTTCGTTGGTTCGTTGGTTCGTTGTTTCGTTGGTTCGTTGGTTCGTTGGTTCGTTGGTTCGTTGGTTCGTTGGTTCGTTGGTTCGTTGGTTCGTTGGTTCGTTGGTTCGTTGGTTCGTTGGTTCGTTGGTTCGTTGGATCGTTGGTTCGTTGGTTCGTTGGTTCGTTGGTTCGTTGGTTCGTGCGTTCGTTGGTTCGTTGGTTCGTTTGTTTCTTTGTTTCTTTCTTTCTTTGTTCGTTTGTTCGTTGGTTCGTTTGTTCGTTTGTTCGTTTGTTCGTTTGTTCGTTTGTTCGCTGGTTCGTTGGTTCGTTGGTTCGTTGGTTCGTTGGTTCGTTGGTTCATTGGTGCGTTGGTTCGTTGGTTCGTTGGTTCGTTGGTTCGTTGGTTCGTTGGTTCGTTGGTTCGTTGTTTCGTTGGTTCGTTGGTTCGTTGGTTCGTTTGTTTCTTTGTTTCTTTCTTTCTTTGATCGTTTGTTCGTTGATTCGTTGGTTCGTTTGTTCGTTTGTTCGTTTGTTCGTTTGTCCGCTGGTTCGTTGGTTCGTTGGTTCGTTGGTTCGTTGGTTCGTTGGTTCGTTGGTTCGTTGGTTCGTTGGTTCGTTGTTTCGTTGGTTCGTTGGTTCGTTGGTTCGTTTGTTTCTTTGTTTCTTTCTTTCTTTGTTCGTTTGTTCGTTGGTTCGTTTGTTCGTTTGTTCGTTTGTTCGTTTGTTCGTTTGTTCGCTGGTTCGTTGGTTCGTTGGTTCGTTGGTTCGTTGGTTCGTTGGTTCGTTGGTGCGTTGGTTCGTTGGTTCGTTGGTTCGTTGGTTCGTTGGTTCGTTGGTTCGTTGGTTCGTTGGTTCGTTGGTTCGTTGGTTCGTTGGTTCGTTGGTTCGTTGGTTCGTTGGTTCGTTGGTTCGTTTGTTCGTTTGTTCGTTTGTTCGTTTGTTCGCTGGTTCGTTGGTTCGTTGGTTCGTTGGTTCGTTGGTTCGTTGGTTCGTTGGTGCGTTGGTTCGTTGGTTCGTTGGTTCGTTGGTTCGTTGGTTCGTTGGTTCGTTGGTTCGTTGGTTCGTTGGTTCGTTGGTTCGTTGGTTCGTTGTTTCGTTGGTTCGTTGGTTCGTTGGTTCGTTTGTTTCTTTGTTTCTTTCTTTCTTTGATCGTTTGTTCGTTGATTCGTTGGTTCGTTTGTTCGTTTGTTCGTTTGTTCGTTTGTCCGCTGGTTCGTTGGTTCGTTGGTTCGTTGGTTCGTTGGTTCGTTGGTTCGTTGGTTCGTTGGTTCGTTGGTTCGTTGGTTCGTTGGTTCGTTGGTTCGTTGGTTCGTTGGTTCGTTGGTTCGTTGGTTCGTTGGTTCGTTGTTTCGTTGGTTCGTTGGTTCGTTGGTTCGTTGGTTCGTTGGTTCGTTGGTTCGTTGGTTCGTTGGTTCGTTGGTTCGTTGGTTCGTTGATTCGTTGGATCGTTGGTTCGTTGGTTCGTTTGTTTCTTTGTTTCTTTGTTTCTTTGTTTCTTTGTTTCTTTCTTTCTTTGTTCGTTTGTTCGTTTGTTCGTTGGTTCGTTTGTTCGTTTGTTCGCTGGTTCGTTGGTTCGTTGGTTCGTTGGTTCGTTGGTTCGTTGGTTCGTTGTTTCGTTGGTTCGTTGGTTCGTTGGTTCGTTGGTTCGTTGGTTCGTTGGTTCGTTGGTTCGTTGGTTCGTTGTTTCGTTGGTTCGTTGTTTCGTTGGTTCGTTGGTTCGTTGGTTCGTTGGTTCGTTGGTTCGTTGGTTCGTTGGTTCGTTGGTTCGTTGGTTCGTTGGTTCGTTGGTTCGTTGGTTCGTTGGTTCGTTGGTTCGTTGGTTCGTTGGTTCGTTGGTTCGTTGGTTCGTTGGTTCGTTGGTTCGTTGGTTCGTTGTTTCGTTGGTTCGTTGTTTCGTTGGTTCGTTGGTTCGTTGGTTCGTTGGTTCGTTGGTTCGTTGGTTCGTTGGTTCGTTGGTTCGTTGGTTCGTTGGTTCGTTGGTTCGTTGGTTCGTTGGTTCGTTGGTTCGTTGGTTCGTTGGTTCGTTGGTTCGTTGTTTCGTTGGTTCGTTGGTTCGTTGGTTCGTTGGTTCGTTGGTTCGTTGGTTCGTTGGTTCGTTGGTTCGTTGGATCGTTGGTTCGTTGGTTCGTTGGTTCGTTGGTTCGTTGGTTCGTGCGTTCGTTGGTTCGTTGGTTCGTTTGTTTCTTTGTTTCTTTCTTTCTTTGTTCGTTTGTTCGTTGGTTCGTTTGTTCGTTTGTTCGTTTGTTCGTTTGTTCGTTTGTTCGCTGGTTCGTTGGTTCGTTGGTTCGTTGGTTCGTTGGTTCGTTGGTTCATTGGTGCGTTGGTTCGTTGGTTCGTTGGTTCGTTGGTTCGTTGGTTCGTTGGTTCGTTGGTTCGTTGTTTCGTTGGTTCGTTGGTTCGTTGGTTCGTTTGTTTCTTTGTTTCTTTCTTTCTTTGATCGTTTGTTCGTTGATTCGTTGGTTCGTTTGTTCGTTTGTTCGTTTGTTCGTTTGTCCGCTGGTTCGTTGGTTCGTTGGTTCGTTGGTTCGTTGGTTCGTTGGTTCGTTGTTTCGTTGGTTCGTTGGTTCGTTGGTTCGTTTGTTTCTTTGTTTCTTTCTTTCTTTGTTCGTTTGTTCGTTGGTTCGTTTGTTCGTTTGTTCGTTTGTTCGTTTGTTCGTTTGTTCGCTGGTTCGTTGGTTCGTTGGTTCGTTGGTTCGTTGGTGCGTTGGTTCGTTGGTTCGTTGGTTCGTTGGTTCGTTGGTTCGTTGGTTCGTTGGTTCGTTGGTTCGTTGGTTCGTTGGTTCGTTGGTTCGTTGGTTCGTTGGTTCGTTTGTTCGTTTGTTCGTTTGTTCGTTTGTTCGCTGGTTCGTTGGTTCGTTGGTTCGTTGGTTCGTTGGTTCGTTGGTTCGTTGGTGCGTTGGTTCGTTGGTTCGTTGGTTCGTTGGTTCGTTGGTTCGTTGGTTCGTTGGTTCGTTGGTTCGTTGGTTCGTTGGTTCGTTGGTTCGTTGTTTCGTTGGTTCGTTGGTTCGTTGGTTCGTTTGTTTCTTTGTTTCTTTCTTTCTTTGATCGTTTGTTCGTTGATTCGTTGGTTCGTTTGTTCGTTTGTTCGTTTGTTCGTTTGTCCGCTGGTTCGTTGGTTCGTTGGTTCGTTGGTTCGTTGGTTCGTTTGTTTCTTTGTTTCTTTGTTTCTTTGTTTCTTTGTTTCTTTCTTTCTTTGTTCGTTTGTTCGTTTGTTCGTTGGTTCGTTGGTTCGTTGGTTCGTTGGTTCGTTGGTTCGTTGGTTCGTTGGTTCGTTGGTTCGTTGGTTCGTTGGTTCGTTGGTTCGTTGGTTCCTTGGTTCCTTGGTTCCTTGGTTCGTTGGTTCGTTGGTTCGTTGGTTCGTTGGTTCGTTGGTTCGTTGGTTCGTTGGTTCGTTGGTTCGTTGGTTCGTTGGTTCGTTGGTTCGTTGGTTCGTTGGTTCGTTGGTTCGTTTGTTTCTCTGTTTCTTTCTTTCTTTGTTCGTTTGTTCGTTGATTCGTTGGTTCGTTTGTGCGTTTGTTCGTTTGTGCGTTTGTTCGTTTGTTCGTTTGTTCGTTTGTTCGTTTGTTCGTTGATTCGTTGGTTCGTTTGTGCGTTTGTTCGTTTGTTCGTTTGTTCGTTTGTTCGTTTGTTCGTTGGTTCGTTGGTTCGTTGATTCGTTGTTTCGTTGGTTCGTTGGTTCGTTGGTTCGTTGGTTCGTTGGTTCGTTTGTTTTTTTGTTTCTTTCTTTCTTTGTTCGTTTGTTCGTTTGTTCGTTGGTTCGTTGGTTCGTTTGTTCGTTTGTTCGTTTGTTCGTTTGTTCGTTTGTTCGCTGGTTCGTTGGTTCGTTGGTTCGTTGGTTCGTTGGTTCGTTGGTTCGTTGGTTCGTTGGTTCGTTGGTTCGTTGGTTCGTTGGTTCGTTTGTTCGTTGGTTCGTTGGTTCGTTTGTTCGTTTGTTCGTTTGTTCGTTTGTTCGTTTGTTCGTTTGTTCGTTGGTTCGTTGGTTCGTTGGTTCGTTGGTTCTTTGGTTCGTTGGTTCGTTGGTTCGTTGGTTCGTTGGTTCGTTGGTTCGTTGGTTCGTTGGTTCGATGATTCGTTGTTTCGTTGGTTCGTTGGTTCGTTGGTTCGTTGGTTCGTTGGTTCGTTTGTTTCTTTGTTTCTTTCTTTCTTTGTTCGTTTGTTCGTTTGTTCGTTTGTTCGTTTGTTCGTTGGTTCGTTGGTTCGTTTGTTCGTTTGTTCGTTTGTTCGTTTGTTCGTTTGTTCGCTGGTTCGTTGGTTCGTTGGTTCGTTGGTTCGTTGGTTCGTTGGTTCGTTGGTTCGTTGGTTCGTTGGTTCGTTGGTTCGTTGGTTCGTTGGTTCGTTGGTTCGTTGTTTCGTTGGTTCGTTGGTTCGTTGGTTCGTTGGTTCGTTGGTTCGTTGGTTCGTTGGTTCGTTGGTTCGTGTGTTTCTTTGTTTCTTTCTTTCTTTGTTTGTTTGTTCGTTTGTTCGCTGGTTCGTTGGTTCGTTGGTTCGTTGGTTCGTTGGTTCGTTGGTTCGTTGGTTCGTTGGTTCGTTGGTTCGTTGGTTCGTTGGTACGTTGGTTCGTTTGTTCGCTGGTTCGTTGGTTCGTTGGTTCGTTGGTTCGTTGGTTCGTTGGTTCGTTGGTTCGTTGGTTCGTTGGTTCGTTGGTTCGTTGGTTCGTTGGTTCGTTGGTTCGTTGGTTCGTTGGTTCTTTGGTTCGTTGGTTCGTTGGTTCGTTGGTTCGTTGGTTCGTTGGTTCGTTGGTTCGTTGATTCGTTGGTTCGTTGGTTCGTTGGTTCGTTGGTTCGTCGGTTCGTTGGTTCGTTGGTTCGTTTGTTTCTTTGTTTCTTTCTTTCTTTGTTCGTTTGTTCGTTTGTTCGTTTGTTCTTTGGTTCGTTGGTTCGTTTGTTCGTTTGTTCGTTTGTTCGTTTGTTCGCTGGTTCGTTGGTTCGTTGGTTCGCTGGTTCGTTGGTTCGTTGGTTCGTTGGTTCGTTGGTTCGCTGGTTCGTTGGTTCGTTGGTTCGTTGGTTCGTTGGTTCGTTGGTTCGTTGGTTCGTTGGTTCGTTGGTTCGGTGGTTCGTTGGTTCGTTGGTTCGTTGGTTCGTTGGTTCGTTGTTTCGTTGGTTCGTTGGTTCGTTGGTTCGTTGGTTCGTTGGTTCGTTGGTTCGTTGGTTCGTTGGCTCGTTGGTTCGTTTGTTCGTTTGTTCGTTGGTTCGATTGTTCGTTTGTTCGTTGGTTCGTTGGTTCGTTGGTTCGTTGGTTCGTTGGTTCGTTGGTTCGTTGGTTCGTTGGTTCGTTGGTTCGTTGGTTCGTTGGTTCGTTGGTTCGTTGGTTCGTTGGTTCGTTGGTTCGTTGGTTCGTTGGTTCGTGTGTTTCTTTGTTTCTTTCTTTCTTTGTTCGTTTGTTCGCTGGTTCGTTGGTTCGTTGGTTCGTTGGTTCGTTGGTTCGTTGGTTCGTTGGTTCGTTTGTTCGTTTGTTCGTTTGTTCGTTTGTTCGTTGGTTCGTTGGTTCGTATGTTCGTTTGTTCGTTTGTTCGTTTGTTCGCTGGTTCGTTGGTTCGTTGGTTCGTTGGTTCGTTGGTTCGTTGGTTCGTTGGTTCGTTGGTTCGTTGGTTCGTTGGTTCGTTGGTTCGTTGGTTCGTTGGTTCGTTGGTTCGTTGGTTCGTTGGTTCGTTGGTTCGTTGATTCGTTGGTTCGTTGGTTCGTTGGTTCGTTGGTTCGTCGGTTCGTTGGTTCGTTGGTTCGTTTGTTTCTTTGTTTCTTTCTTTCTTTGTTCGTTTGTTCGTTTGTTCGTTTGTTCTTTGGTTCGTTGGTTCGTTTGTTCGTTTGTTCGTTTGTTCGTTTGTTCGCTGGTTCGTTGGTTCGTTGGTTCGCTGGTTCGTTGGTTCGTTGGTTCGTTGGTTCGTTGGTTCGCTGGTTCGTTGGTTCGTTGGTTCGTTGGTTCGTTGGTTCGTTGGTTCGTTGGTTCGTTGGTTCGTTGGTTCGGTGGTTCGTTGGTTCGTTGGTTCGTTGGTTCGTTGGTTCGTTGTTTCGTTGGTTCGTTGGTTCGTTGGTTCGTTGGTTCGTTGGTTCGTTGGTTCGTTGGTTCGTTGGCTCGTTGGTTCGTTTGTTCGTTTGTTCGTTGGTTCGATTGTTCGTTTGTTCGTTTGTTCGTTTGTTCGTTGGTTCGTTGGTTCGTTTGTTCGTTTGTTCGTTTGTTCGTTTGTTCGTTTGTTCGCTGGTTCGTTGGTTCGTTGGTTCGTTGGTTCGTTGGTTCGTTGGTTCGTTGGTTCGTTGGTTCGTTGGTTCGTTGGTTCGTTGGTTCGTTTGTTCGTTGGTTCGTTGGTTCGTTTGTTCGTTTGTTCGTTTGTTCGTTTGTTCGTTTGTTCGTTTGTTCGTTGGTTCGTTGGTTCGTTGGTTCGTTGGTTCTTTGGTTCGTTGGTTCGTTGGTTCGTTGGTTCGTTGGTTCGTTGGTTCGTTGGTTCGTTGGTTCGATGATTCGTTGTTTCGTTGGTTCGTTGGTTCGTTGGTTCGTTGGTTCGTTGGTTCGTTGGTTCGTTGGCTCGTTGGTTCGTTTGTTCGTTTGTTCGTTGGTTCGATTGTTCGTTTGTTCGTTGGTTCGTTGGTTCGTTGGTTCGTTGGTTCGTTGGTTCGTTGGTTCGTTGGTTCGTTGGTTCGTTGGTTCGTTGGTTCGTTGGTTCGTTGGTTCGTTGGTTCGTTGGTTCGTTGGTTCGTTGGTTCGTTGGTTCGTGTGTTTCTTTGTTTCTTTCTTTCTTTGTTCGTTTGTTCGCTGGTTCGTTGGTTCGTTGGTTCGTTGGTTCGTTGGTTCGTTGGTTCGTTGGTTCGTTTGTTCGTTTGTTCGTTTGTTCGTTTGTTCGTTGGTTCGTTGGTTCGTATGTTCGTTTGTTCGTTTGTTCGTTTGTTCGCTGGTTCGTTGGTTCGTTGGTTCGTTGGTTCGTTGGTTCGTTGGTTCGTTGGTTCGTTGGTTCGTTGGTTCGTTGGTTCGTTGGTTCGTTGGTTCGTTGGTTCGTTGGTTCGTTGGTTCGTTGGTTCGTTGGTTCGTTGGTTCGTTGGTTCGTTGGTTCGTTTGTTTCTCTGTTTCTTTCTTTCTTTGTTCGTTTGTTCGTTGATTCGTTGGTTCGTTTGTGCGTTTGTTCGTTTGTTCGTTTGTTCGTTTGTTCGTTTGTTCGTTGGTTCGTTGGTTCGTTGGTTCGTTGGTTCTTTGGTTCGTTGGTTCGTTGGTTCGTTGGTTCGTTGGTTCGTTGGTTCGTTGGTTCGTTGGTTCGTTGGTTCGTTGATTCGTTGTTTCGTTGGTTCGTTGGTTCGTTGGTTCGTTGGTTCGTTGGTTCGTTTGTTTCTTTGTTTCTTTCTTTCTTTGTTCGTTTGTTCGTTTGTTCGTTTGTTCGTTTGTTCGTTGGTTCGTTGGTTCGTTTGTTCGTTTGTTCGTTTGTTCGTTTGTTCGTTTGTTCGCTGGTTCGTTGGTTCGTTGGTTCGTTGGTTCGTTGGTTCGTTGGTTCGTTGGTTCGTTGGTTCGTTGTTTCGTTGGTTCGTTGGTTCGTTGGTTCGTTGTTTCGTTGGTTCGTTGGTTCGTTGGTTCGTTGGTTCGTTGGTTCGTTGGTTCGTTGGTTCGTTGGTTCGTTGGTTCGTGTGTTTCTTTGTTTCTTTCTTTCTTTGTTTGTTTCTTTCTTTGTTTGTTTGTTCGTTTGTTCGCTGGTTCGTTGGTTCGTTGGTTCGTTGGTTCGTTGGTTCGTTGGTTCGTTGGTTCGTTGGTTCGTTGGTACGTTGGTTCGTTTGTTCGCTGGTTCGTTGGTTCGTTGGTTCGTTGGTTCGTTGGTTCGTTGGTTCGTTGGTTCGTTGGTTCGTTGGTTCGTTGGTTCGTTGGTTCGTTGGTTCGTTGGTTCGTTGGTTCGTTGGTTCGTTGGTTCTTTGGTTCGTTGGTTCGTTGGTTCGTTGGTTCGTTGGTTCGTTGGTTCGTTGGTTCGTTGATTCGTTGGTTCGTTGGTTCGTTGGTTCGTTGGTTCGTTGGTTCGTTGGTTTCTTTGTTTCTTTCTTTCTTTGTTCGTTTGTTCGTTTGTTCGTTTGTTCTTTGGTTCGTTGGTTCGTTTGTTCGTTTGTTCGTTTGTTCGTTTGTTCGCTGGTTCGTTGGTTCGTTGATTCGTTGGTTCGTTGGTTCGTTGGTTCGTTGGTTCGTTGGTTCGTTGGTTCGTTTGTTTCTTTGTTTCTTTCTTTCTTTGTTCGTTTGTTCGTTTGTTCGTTTGTTCTTTGGTTCGTTGGTTCGTTTGTTCGTTTGTTCGTTTGTTCGTTTGTTCGCTGGTTCGTTGGTTCGTTGGTTCGCTGGTTCGTTGGTTCGTTGGTTCGTTGGTTCGTTGGTTCGCTGGTTCGTTGGTTCGTTGGTTCGTTGGTTCGTTGGTTCGTTGGTTCGTTGGTTCGTTGGTTCGTTGGTTCGGTGGTTCGTTGGTTCGTTGGTTCGTTGGTTCGTTGGTTCGTTGTTTCGTTGGTTCGTTGGTTCGTTGGTTCGTTGGTTCGTTGGTTCGTTGGTTCGTTGGTTCGTTGGCTCGTTGGTTCGTTGGTTCGTTGGTTCGTGTGTTTCTTTGTTTCTTTCTTTCTTTGTTTGTTTGTTCGTTTGTTCGCTGGTTCGTTGGTTCGTTGGTTCGTTGGTTCGTTGGTTCGTTGGTTCGTTGGTTCGTTGGTTCGTTGGTTCGTTGGTTCGTTGGTTCGTTGGTTCGTTGGTTCGTTGGTTCGTTGGTTCGTTGGTTCGTTGGTTCGTTGGTTCCTTGGTTCCTTGGTTCCTTGGTTCGTTGGTTCGTTGGTTCGTTGGTTCGTTGGTTCGTTGGTTCGTTGGTTCGTTGGTTCGTTGGTTCGTTGGTTCGTTGGTTCGTTGGTTCGTTGGTTCGTTGGTTCGTTTGTTTCTCTGTTTCTTTCTTTCTTTGTTCGTTTGTTCGTTGATTCGTTGGTTCGTTTGTGCGTTTGTTCGTTTGTGCGTTTGTTCGTTTGTTCGTTTGTTCGTTTGTTCGTTTGTTCGTTGATTCGTTGGTTCGTTTGTGCGTTTGTTCGTTTGTTCGTTTGTTCGTTTGTTCGTTTGTTCGTTGGTTCGTTGGTTCGTTGATTCGTTGTTTCGTTGGTTCGTTGGTTCGTTGGTTCGTTGGTTCGTTGGTTCGTTTGTTTTTTTGTTTCTTTCTTTCTTTGTTCGTTTGTTCGTTTGTTCGTTGGTTCGTTGGTTCGTTTGTTCGTTTGTTCGTTTGTTCGTTTGTTCGTTTGTTCGCTGGTTCGTTGGTTCGTTGGTTCGTTGGTTCGTTGGTTCGTTGGTTCGTTGGTTCGTTGGTTCGTTGGTTCGTTGGTTCGTTGGTTCGTTTGTTCGTTGGTTCGTTGGTTCGTTTGTTCGTTTGTTCGTTTGTTCGTTTGTTCGTTTGTTCGTTTGTTCGTTGGTTCGTTGGTTCGTTGGTTCGTTGGTTCTTTGGTTCGTTGGTTCGTTGGTTCGTTGGTTCGTTGGTTCGTTGGTTCGTTGGTTCGTTGGTTCGATGATTCGTTGTTTCGTTGGTTCGTTGGTTCGTTGGTTCGTTGGTTCGTTGGTTCGTTTGTTTCTTTGTTTCTTTCTTTCTTTGTTCGTTTGTTCGTTTGTTCGTTTGTTCGTTTGTTCGTTGGTTCGTTGGTTCGTTTGTTCGTTTGTTCGTTTGTTCGTTTGTTCGTTTGTTCGCTGGTTCGTTGGTTCGTTGGTTCGTTGGTTCGTTGGTTCGTTGGTTCGTTGGTTCGTTGGTTCGTTGGTTCGTTGGTTCGTTGGTTCGTTGGTTCGTTGGTTCGTTGTTTCGTTGGTTCGTTGGTTCGTTGGTTCGTTGGTTCGTTGGTTCGTTGGTTCGTTGGTTCGTTGGTTCGTGTGTTTCTTTGTTTCTTTCTTTCTTTGTTTGTTTGTTCGTTTGTTCGCTGGTTCGTTGGTTCGTTGGTTCGTTGGTTCGTTGGTTCGTTGGTTCGTTGGTTCGTTGGTTCGTTGGTTCGTTGGTTCGTTGGTACGTTGGTTCGTTTGTTCGCTGGTTCGTTGGTTCGTTGGTTCGTTGGTTCGTTGGTTCGTTGGTTCGTTGGTTCGTTGGTTCGTTGGTTCGTTGGTTCGTTGGTTCGTTGGTTCGTTGGTTCGTTGGTTCGTTGGTTCTTTGGTTCGTTGGTTCGTTGGTTCGTTGGTTCGTTGGTTCGTTGGTTCGTTGGTTCGTTGATTCGTTGGTTCGTTGGTTCGTTGGTTCGTTGGTTCGTCGGTTCGTTGGTTCGTTGGTTCGTTTGTTTCTTTGTTTCTTTCTTTCTTTGTTCGTTTGTTCGTTTGTTCGTTTGTTCTTTGGTTCGTTGGTTCGTTTGTTCGTTTGTTCGTTTGTTCGTTTGTTCGCTGGTTCGTTGGTTCGTTGGTTCGCTGGTTCGTTGGTTCGTTGGTTCGTTGGTTCGTTGGTTCGCTGGTTCGTTGGTTCGTTGGTTCGTTGGTTCGTTGGTTCGTTGGTTCGTTGGTTCGTTGGTTCGTTGGTTCGGTGGTTCGTTGGTTCGTTGGTTCGTTGGTTCGTTGGTTCGTTGTTTCGTTGGTTCGTTGGTTCGTTGGTTCGTTGGTTCGTTGGTTCGTTGGTTCGTTGGTTCGTTGGCTCGTTGGTTCGTTTGTTCGTTTGTTCGTTGGTTCGATTGTTCGTTTGTTCGTTGGTTCGTTGGTTCGTTGGTTCGTTGGTTCGTTGGTTCGTTGGTTCGTTGGTTCGTTGGTTCGTTGGTTCGTTGGTTCGTTGGTTCGTTGGTTCGTTGGTTCGTTGGTTCGTTGGTTCGTGTGTTTCTTTGTTTCTTTCTTTCTTTGTTCGTTTGTTCGCTGGTTCGTTGGTTCGTTGGTTCGTTGGTTCGTTGGTTCGTTGGTTCGTTGGTTCGTTTGTTCGTTTGTTCGTTTGTTCGTTTGTTCGTTGGTTCGTTGGTTCGTATGTTCGTTTGTTCGTTTGTTCGTTTGTTCGCTGGTTCGTTGGTTCGTTGGTTCGTTGGTTCGTTGGTTCGTTGGTTCGTTGGTTCGTTGGTTCGTTGGTTCGTTGGTTCGTTGGTTCGTTGGTTCGTTGGTTCGTTGGTTCGTTGGTTCGTTGGTTCGTTGGTTCGTTGGTTCGTTGGTTCGTTGGTTCGTTTGTTTCTCTGTTTCTTTCTTTCTTTGTTCGTTTGTTCGTTGATTCGTTGGTTCGTTTGTGCGTTTGTTCGTTTGTTCGTTTGTTCGTTTGTTCGTTTGTTCGTTGGTTCGTTGGTTCGTTGGTTCGTTGGTTCTTTGGTTCGTTGGTTCGTTGGTTCGTTGGTTCGTTGGTTCGTTGGTTCGTTGGTTCGTTGGTTCGTTGGTTCGTTGATTCGTTGTTTCGTTGGTTCGTTGGTTCGTTGGTTCGTTGGTTCGTTGGTTCGTTTGTTTCTTTGTTTCTTTCTTTCTTTGTTCGTTTGTTCGTTTGTTCGTTTGTTCGTTTGTTCGTTGGTTCGTTGGTTCGTTTGTTCGTTTGTTCGTTTGTTCGTTTGTTCGTTTGTTCGCTGGTTCGTTGGTTCGTTGGTTCGTTGGTTCGTTGGTTCGTTGGTTCGTTGGTTCGTTGGTTCGTTGTTTCGTTGGTTCGTTGGTTCGTTGGTTCGTTGTTTCGTTGGTTCGTTGGTTCGTTGGTTCGTTGGTTCGTTGGTTCGTTGGTTCGTTGGTTCGTTGGTTCGTTGGTTCGTGTGTTTCTTTGTTTCTTTCTTTCTTTGTTTGTTTGTTCGTTTGTTCGCTGGTTCGTTGGTTCGTTGG
>NW_027485159.1:15000-30000 GCF_050908995.1 Andrena cerasifolii | reverse complement strand
TTTCTTTCTTTCTTTGTTTGTTTGTTCGTTTGTTCGCTGGTTCGTTGGTTCGTTGGTTCGTTGGTTCGTTGGTTCGTTGGTTCGTTGGTTCGTTGGTTCGTTGGTTCGTTGGTACGTTGGTTCGTTTGTTCGCTGGTTCGTTGGTTCGTTGGTTCGTTGGTTCGTTGGTTCGTTGGTTCGTTGGTTCGTTGGTTCGTTGGTTCGTTGGTTCGTTGGTTCGTTGGTTCGTTGGTTCGTTGGTTCGTTGGTTCTTTGGTTCGTTGGTTCGTTGGTTCGTTGGTTCGTTGGTTCGTTGGTTCGTTGGTTCGTTGATTCGTTGGTTCGTTGGTTCGTTGGTTCGTTGGTTCGTTGGTTCGTTGGTTCGTTTGTTTCTTTGTTTCTTTCTTTCTTTGTTCGTTTGTTCGTTTGTTCGTTTGTTCTTTGGTTCGTTGGTTCGTTTGTTCGTTTGTTCGTTTGTTCGTTTGTTCGCTGGTTCGTTGGTTCGTTGGTTCGTTGGTTCGTTGGTTCGTTGGTTCGTTGGTTCGTTGGTTCGTTGGTTCGTTGGTTCGTTGGTTCGTTGGTTCGCTGGTTCGTTGGTTCGTTGGTTCGTTGGTTCGTTGGTTCGTTGGTTCGTTGGTTCGTTGGTTCGTTGGTTCGTTGGTTCGTTGGTTCGTTGGTTCGTTGGTTCGTTGGTTCGTTGTTTCGTTGGTTCGTTGGTTCGTTGGTTCGTTGGTTCGTTGGTTCGTTGGTTCGTTGGTTCGTTGGCTCGTTGGTTCGTTTGTTCGTTTGTTCGTTGATTCGTTGGATCGTTGGTTCGTTGGTTCGTTTTTTTCTTTGTTTCTTTGTTTCTTTCTTTCTTTGTTCGTTTGTTCGTTTGTTCGTTGGTTCGTTTGTTCGTTTGTTCGCTGGTTCGTTGGTTCGTTGGTTCGTTGGTTCGTTGGTTCGTTGGTTCGTTGGTTCGTTGGTTCGTTGGTTCGTTGGTTCGTTGGTTCGTTGGTTCGTTGGTTCGTTGATTCGTTGGATCGTTGGTTCGTTGGTTCGTTTTTTTCTTTGTTTCTTTGTTTCTTTCTTTCTTTGTTCGTTTGTTCGTTTGTTCGTTGGTTCGTTTGTTCGTTTGTTCGCTGGTTCGTTGGTTCGTTGGTTCGTTGGTTCGTTGGTTCGTTGGTTCGTTGGTTCGTTGGTTCGTTGGTTCGTTGGTTCGTTGGTTCGTTGTTTCGTTGGTTCGTTGGTTCGTTGGTTCGTTGGTTCGTTGGTTCGTTGGTTCGTTGGTTCGTTGGTTCGTTGGTTCGTTGGTTCGTTGGTTCGTTGGTTCGTTGGTTCGTTGGTTCGTTGGTTCGTTGGTTCGTTGGTTCGTTGGTTCGTTGGTTCGTTGGTTCGTTGGTTCGTTGGTTCGTTGGTTCGTTGGTTCGTTGGTTCGTTGGTTCGTTGGTTCGTTGGTTCGTTGGTTCGTTGGTTCGTTGGTTCGTTGGTTCGTTGGTTCGTTGGTTCGTTTGTTTCTTTGTTTCTTTCTTTCTTTGTTCGTTTGTTCGTTTGTTCGTTTGTTCGTTTGTTCGTTGGTTCGTTGGTTCGTTTGTTCGTTGGTTCGTTTGTTCGTTTGTTCGCTGGTTCGTTGGTTCGTTGGTTCGTTGGTTCGTTGGTTCGTTGGTCCGTTGGTTCGTTTGTTCGTTTGTTCGTTTGTTCGTTTGTTCGTTGGTTCGTTGGTTCGTTTGTTCGTTTGTTCGTTTGTTCGTTTGTTCGCTGGTTCGTTGGTTCGTTGGTTCGTTGGTTCGTTGGTTCGTTGGCTCGTTGGTTCGTTTGTTCGTTTGTTCGTTGGTTCGATTGTTCGTTTGTTCGCTGGTTCGTTGGTTCGTTGGTTCGTTGGTTCGTTGGTTCGTTGGTTCGTTGGTTCGTTGGTTCGTTGGTTCGTTGGTTCGTTGGTTCGTTGGTTCGTTGGTTCGTTGGTTCGTGTGTTTCTTTGTTTCTTTCTTTCTTTGTTCGTTTGTTCGCTGGTTCGTTGGTTCGTTGGTTCGTTGGTTCGTTGGTTCGTTGGTTCGTTGGTTCGTTGGTTCGTTTGTTCGTTGGTTCGTTGGTTCGTTGGTTCGTTGGTTCGTTGGTTCGTTGGTTCGTTGGTTCGTTGGTTCGTTGGTTCGTTGGTTCGTTGGTTCGTTGGTTCGTTGGTTCGTTGGTTCGTTGGTTCGTTGGTTCGTTGGTTCGTTGGTTCGTTGATTCGTTGGATCGTTGGTTCGTTGGTTCGTTTTTTTCTTTGTTTCTTTGTTTCTTTCTTTCTTTGTTCGTTTGTTCGTTTGTTCGTTGGTTCGTTTGTTCGTTTGTTCGCTGGTTCGTTGGTTCGTTGGTTCGTTGGTTCGTTGGTTCGTTGGTTCGTTGGTTCGTTGGTTCGTTGGTTCGTTGGTTCGTTGGTTCGTTGGTTCGTTGTTTCGTTGGTTCGTTGGTTCGTTGGTTCGTTGGTTCGTTGGTTCGTTGGTTCGTTGGTTCGTTGGTTCGTTGGTTCGTTGGTTGGTTGGTTCGTTGGTTCGTTGGTTCGTTGGTTCGTTGGTTCGTTGGTTCGTTGGTTCGTTGGTTCGTTGCTTCGTTGGTTCGTTGGTTCGTTGGTTCGTTGGTTCGTTGGTTCGTTGGTTCGTTGGTTCGTTGGTTCGTTGGTTCGTTGGTTCGTTGGTTCGTTGGTTCGTTGGTTCGTTGGTTCGTTGGTTCGTTGGTTCGTTGGTTCGTTGGTTCGTTGGTTCGTTGGTTCGTTGGTTCGTTGGTTCGTTTGTTTCTTTGTTTCTTTCTTTCTTTGTTCGTTTGTTCGTTTGTTCGTTTGTTCGTTGGTTCGTTGGTTCGTTTGTTCGTTGGTTCGTTTGTTCGTTTGTTCGCTGCTTCGTTGGTTCGTTGGTTCGTTGGTTCGTTGGTTCGTTGGTTCGTTGGTTCGTTGGTTCGTTGGTTCGTTGGTTCGTTGGTTCGTTGGTTCGTTGGTTCGTTGGTTCGTTGGTTCGTTGGTTCGTTCGTTCGTTGGTTCGTTGGTTCGTTGGTTCGTTGGTTCGTTGGTTCCTTGGTTCCTTGGTTCGTTGGTTCGTTGGTTCGTTGGTTCGTTGGTTCGTTGGTTCGTTGGTTCGTTGGTTCGTTGGTTCGTTGGTTCGTTGGTTCGTTGGTTAGTTGGTTCTTTGGTTCGTTGGTTCGTTGGTTCGTTGGTTCGTTGGTTCGTTGGTTCGTTGGTTCGTTTGTTTCTTTGTTTCTTTCTTTCTTTGTTCGTTTGTTCGTTGATTCGTTGATTCGTTTGTGCGTTTGTTCGTTTGTTCGTTTGTTCGATTGTTCGTTGGTTCGTTGGTTCGTTGGTTCGTTGGTTCTTTGGTTCGTTGGTTCGTTGGTTCGTTGGTTCGTTGGTTCGTTGGTTCGTTGGTTCGTTGGTTCGTTGATTCGTTGTTTCGTTGGTTCGTTGGTTCGTTGGTTCGTTGGTTCGTTGGTTCGTTGGTTCGTTGGTTCGTTGGTTCGTTGGTTCGTTGGTTCGTTGGTTCGTTGGTTCGTTGGTTCGTTGGTTCGTTGGTTCGTTGGTTCGTTGGTTCGTTGGTTCGTTGGTTCGTTTGTTTCTTTGTTTCTTTCTTTCTTTGTTCGTTTGTTCGTTTGTTCGTTTGTTCGTTTGTTCGTTTGTTCGCTGGTTCGTTGGTTCGTTTGTTCGTTGGTTCGTTTGTTCGTTTGTTCGCTGGTTCGTTGGTTCGTTGGTTCGTTGGTTCGTTGGTTCGTTGGTTCGTTGGTTGGTTGGTTCGTTGGTTCGTTGGTTCGTTGGTTCGTTGGTTCGTTGGTTCGTTGGTTCGTTGGTTCGTTGGTTCGTTGGTTCGTTGGTTCGTTGGTTCGTTGGTTCGTTGGTTCGTTGGTTCGTTGGTTCGTTGGTTCGTTGGTTCGTTGGTTCGTTGGTTCGTTGGTTCGTTGGTTCGTTGGTTCGTTGGTTCGTTGGTTCGTTGGTTCGTTGGTTCGTTGGTTCGTTGGTTCGTTGGTTCGTTGGTTCGTTTGTTTCTTTGTTTCTTTCTTTCTTTGTTCGTTTGTTCGTTTGTTCGTTTGTTCGTTGGTTCGTTGGTTCGTTTGTTCGTTGGTTCGTTTGTTCGTTTGTTCGCTGCTTCGTTGGTTCGTTGGTTCGTTGGTTCGTTGGTTCGTTGGTTCGTTGGTTCGTTGGTTCGTTGGTTCGTTGGTTCGTTGGTTCGTTGGTTCGTTGGTTCGTTGGTTCGTTGGTTCGTTGGTTCGTTCGTTCGTTGGTTCGTTGGTTCGTTGGTTCGTTGGTTCGTTGGTTCCTTGGTTCCTTGGTTCGTTGGTTCGTTGGTTCGTTGGTTCGTTGGTTCGTTGGTTCGTTGGTTCGTTGGTTCGTTGGTTCGTTGGTTCGTTGGTTCGTTGGTTAGTTGGTTCTTTGGTTCGTTGGTTCGTTGGTTCGTTGGTTCGTTGGTTCGTTGGTTCGTTGGTTCGTTTGTTTCTTTGTTTCTTTCTTTCTTTGTTCGTTTGTTCGTTGATTCGTTGATTCGTTTGTGCGTTTGTTCGTTTGTTCGTTTGTTCGATTGTTCGTTGGTTCGTTGGTTCGTTGGTTCGTTGGTTCTTTGGTTCGTTGGTTCGTTGGTTCGTTGGTTCGTTGGTTCGTTGGTTCGTTGGTTCGTTGGTTCGTTGATTCGTTGTTTCGTTGGTTCTTTGGTTCGTTGGTTCGTTGGTTCGTTGGTTCGTTGGTTCGTTGGTTCGTTGGTTCGTTGGTTCGTTGGTTCGTTGGTTCGTTGGTTCGTTTGTTTCTTTGTTTCTTTCTTTCTTTGTTCGTTTGTTCGTTTGTTCGTTTGTTCGTTTGTTCGTTTGTTCGCTGGTTCGTTGGTTCGTTTGTTCGTTGGTTCGTTTGTTCGTTTGTTCGCTGGTTCGTTGGTTCGTTGGTTCGTTGGTTCGTTGGTTCGTTGGTTCGTTGGTTCGTTTGTTCGTTTGTTCGTTTGTTCGTTTGTTCGTTGGTTCGTTGGTTCGTTTGTTCGTTTGTTCGTTTGTTCGTTTGTTCGCTGGTTCGTTGGTTCGTTGGTTCGTTGGTTCGTTGGTTCGTTGGTTCGTTGGTTCGTTGGTTCGTTGGTTCGTTGGTTCGTTGGTTCGTTGGTTCGTTGGTTCGTTGGTTCGTTGGTTCGTTGGTTCGTTGGTTCGTTGGTTCGTTGGTTCGTTGGTTCGTTGGTTCGTTGGTTCGTTGGTTCGTTGGTTCGTTGGTTCGTTGGTTCGTTGGTTCGTTGGTTCGTTCGTTCGTTGGTTCGTTGGTTCGTTGGTTCGTTGGTTCGTTGGTTCGTTGGTTCGTTGGTTCGTTGGTTCGTTGGTTCGTTGGTTCGTTGGTTCGTTGGTTCGTTCGTTCGTTGGTTCGTTGGTTCGTTGGTTCGTTGGTTCGTTGGTTCCTTGGTTCCTTGGTTCGTTGGTTCGTTGGTTCGTTGGTTCGTTGGTTCGTTGGTTCGTTGGTTCGTTGGTTCGTTGGTTCGTTGGTTCGTTGGTTCGTTGGTTCGTTGGTTCGTTGTTTCGTTGGTTCGTTGGTTCGTTGGTTCGTTGGTTCGTTGGTTCGTTGGTTCGTTGGTTCGTTGGCTCGTTGGTTCGTTTGTTCGTTTGTTCGTTGGTTCGATTGTTCGTTTGTTCGCTGGTTCGTTGGTTCGTTGGTTCGTTGGTTCGTTGGTTCGTTGGTTCGTTGGTTCGTTGGTTCGTTGGTTCGTTGGTTCGTTGGTTCGTTGGTTCGTTGGTTCGTTGGTTCGTTGGTTCGTTGGTTCGTTGGTTCGTGTGTTTCTTTGTTTCTTTCTTTCTTTGTTCGTTTGTTCGCTGGTTCGTTGGTTCGTTGGTTCGTTGGTTCGTTGGTTCGTTGGTTCGTTGGTTCGTTGGTTCGTTGGTTCGTTGGTTCGTTTGTTCGTTGGTTCGTTGGTTCGTTGGTTCGTTGGTTCGTTGGTTCGTTGGTTCGTTGGTTCGTTGGTTCGTTGGTTCGTTGGTTCGTTGGTTCGTTGGTTCGTTGGTTCGTTGGTTCGTTGGTTCGTTGGTTCGTTGGTTCGTTGATTCGTTGGATCGTTGGTTCGTTGGTTCGTTTTTTTCTTTGTTTCTTTGTTTCTTTCTTTCTTTGTTCGTTTGTTCGTTTGTTCGTTGGTTCGTTTGTTCGTTTGTTCGCTGGTTCGTTGGTTCGTTGGTTCGTTGGTTCGTTGGTTCGTTGGTTCGTTGGTTCGTTGGTTCGTTTGTTCGTTTGTTCGTTTGTTCGTTTGTTCGTTGGTTCGTTGGTTCGTTTGTTCGTTGGTTCGTTGGTTCGTTGGTTCGTTGGTTCGTTGGTTCGTTGGTTCGTTGGTTCGTTGGTTCGTTGGTTCGTTGGTTCGTTCGTTCGTTGGTTCGTTGGTTCGTTGGTTCGTTGGTTCGTTGGTTCCTTGGTTCCTTGGTTCGTTGGTTCGTTGGTTCGTTGGTTCGTTGGTTCGTTGGTTCGTTGGTTCGTTGGTTCGTTGGTTCGTTGGTTCGTTGGTTCGTTGGTTAGTTGGTTCGTTGGTTCGTTGGTTCGTTGGTTCGTTGGTTCGTTGGTTCGTTTGTTTCTTTGTTACTTTCTTTCTTTGTTCGTTTGTTCGTTGATTCGTTGGTTCGTTTGTGCGTTTGTTCGTTTGTTCGTTTGTTCGTTTGTTCGTTGGTTCGTTGGTTCGTTGGTTCGTTGGTTCTTTGGTTCGTTGGTTCGTTGGTTCGTTGGTTCGTTGGTTCGTTGGTTCGTTGGTTCGTTGGTTCGTTGATTCGTTGTTTCGTTGTTTCGTTGGTTCGTTGGTTCGTTGGTTCGTTGGTTCGTTTGTTTCTTTGTTTCTTTCTTTCTTTGTTCGTTTGTTCGTTTGTTCGTTTGTTCGTTGGTTCGTTGGTTCGATTGTTCGTTTGTTCGTTTGTTCGTTGGTTCGTTGGTTCGTTGTTTCGTTGGTTCGTTGGTTCGTTGGTGCGTTGGTTCGTTGGTTCGTTGGTTCGTTGGTTCGTTGGTTCGTTGGTTCGTTGGTTCGTTGGTTCGTTGGTTCGTTGGTTCGTTGGTTTCTTTGTTTCTTTCTTTCTTTGTTCGTTTGTTCGTTTGTTCGTTTGTTCGTTTGTTCGTTTGTTCGTTTGTTCGTTTGTTCGTTGGTTCGTTGGTTCGTTTGTTCGTTTGTTCGCTGGTTCGTTGGTTCGTTGGTTCGTTGGTTCGTTGGTTCGTTTGTTCGTTTGTTCGTTTGTTCGTTTGTTCGTTGGTTCGTTGGTTCGTTTGTTCGTTTGTTCGTTTGTTCGTTTGTTCGCTGGTTCGTTGGTTCGTTGGTTCGTTGGTTCGTTGGTTCGTTGGTTCGTTGGTTCGTTGGTTCGTTGGTTCGTTGGTTCGTTGGTTCGTTGGTTCGTTGGTTCGTTGGTTCGTTGGTTCGTTGGTTCGTTGGTTCGTTGGTTCGTTGGTTCGTTGGTTCGTTGGTTCGTTGGTTCGTTGGTTCGTTTGTTTCTCTGATTCTTTCTTTCTTTGTTCGTTTGTTCGTTGATTCGTTGGTTCGTTTGTGCGTTTGTTCGTTTGTTCGTTTGTTCGTTTGTTCGTTTGTTCGTTGGTTCGTTGGTTCGTTGGTTCGTTGGTTCTTTGGTTCGTTGGTTCGTTGGTTCGTTGGTTCGTTGGTTCGTTGGTTCGTTGGTTCGTTGGTTCGTTGATTCGTTGTTTCGTTGGTTCGTTGGTTCGTTGGTTCGTTGGTTCGTTGGTTCGTTTGTTTCTTTGTTTCTTTCTTTCTTTGTTCGTTTGTTCGTTTGTTCGTTTGTTCGTTTGTTCGTTGGTTCGTTGGTTCGTTTGTTCGTTTGTTCGTTTGTTCGTTTGTTCGTTTGTTCGTTTGTTCGCTGGTTCGTTGGTTCGTTGGTTCGTTGGTTCGTTGGTTCGTTGGTTCGTTGGTTCGTTGGTTCGTTGGTTCGTTGGTTCGTTGGTTCGTTGGTTCGTTGTTTCGTTGGTTCGTAGGTTCGTTGGTTCGTTGGTTCGTCGGTTCGTTGGTTCGTTGGTTCGTTGGTTCGTGTGTTTCTTTGTTTCTTTCTTTCTTTGTTTGTTTGTTCGTTTGTTCGCTGGTTCGTTGGTTCGTTGGTTCGTTGGTTCGTTGGTTCGTTGGTTCGTTGGTTCGTTGGTTCGTTGGTTCGTTGGTACGTTGGTTCGTTTGTTCGCTGGTTCGTTGGTTCGTTGGTTCGTTGGTTCGTTGGTTCGTTGGTTCGTTGGTTCGTTGGTTCGTTGGTTCGTTGGTTCGTTGGTTCGTTGGTTCGTTGGTTCGTTGGTTCGTTGGTTCTTTGGTTCGTTGGTTCGTTGGTTCGTTGGTTCGTTGGTTCGTTGGTTCGTTGGTTCGTTGATTCGTTGGTTCGTTGGTTCGTTGGTTCGTTGGTTCGTTGGTTCGTTGGTTCGTTTGTTTCTTTGTTTCTTTCTTTCTTTGTTCGTTTGTTCGTTTGTTCGTTTGTTCTTTGGTTCGTTGGTTCGTTTGTTCGTTTGTTCGTTTGTTCGTTTGTTCGCTGGTTCGTTGGTTCGTTGGTTCGTTGGTTCGTTGGTTCGTTGGTTCGTTGGTTCGTTGGTTCGTTGGTTCGTTGGTTCGTTGGTTCGTTGGTTCGCTGGTTCGTTGGTTCGTTGGTTCGTTGGTTCGTTGGTTCGTTGGTTCGTTGGTTCGTTGGTTCGTTGGTTCGTTGGTTCGTTGGTTCGTTGGTTCGTTGGTTCGTTGGTTCGTTGTTTCGTTGGTTCGTTGGTTCGTTGGTTCGTTGGTTCGTTGGTTCGTTGGTTCGTTGGTTCGTTGGCTCGTTGGTTCGTTTGTTCGTTTGTTCGTTGATTCGTTGGATCGTTGGTTCGTTGGTTCGTTTTTTTCTTTGTTTCTTTGTTTCTTTCTTTCTTTGTTCGTTTGTTCGTTTGTTCGTTGGTTCGTTTGTTCGTTTGTTCGCTGGTTCGTTGGTTCGTTGGTTCGTTGGTTCGTTGGTTCGTTGGTTCGTTGGTTCGTTGGTTCGTTGGTTCGTTGGTTCGTTGGTTCGTTGGTTCGTTGGTTCGTTGATTCGTTGGATCGTTGGTTCGTTGGTTCGTTTTTTTCTTTGTTTCTTTGTTTCTTTCTTTCTTTGTTCGTTTGTTCGTTGGTTCGTTGGTTCGTTTGTTCGTTTGTTCGCTGGTTCGTTGGTTCGTTGGTTCGTTGGTTCGTTGGTTCGTTGGTTCGTTGGTTCGTTGGTTCGTTGGTTCGTTGGTTCGTTGGTTCGTTGTTTCGTTGGTTCGTTGGTTCGTTGGTTCGTTGGTTCGTTGGTTCGTTGGTTCGTTGGTTCGTTGGTTCGTTGGTTCGTTGGTTCGTTGGTTCGTTGGTTCGTTGGTTCGTTGGTTCGTTGGTTCGTTGGTTCGTTGGTTCGTTGGTTCGTTGGTTCGTTGGTTCGTTGGTTCGTTGGTTCGTTGGTTCGTTGGTTCGTTGGTTCGTTGGTTCGTTGGTTCGTTGGTTCGTTGGTTCGTTGGTTCGTTGGTTCGTTGGTTCGTTGGTTCGTTGGTTCGTTGGTTCGTTTGTTTCTTTGTTTCTTTCTTTCTTTGTTCGTTTGTTCGTTTGTTCGTTTGTTCGTTGGTTCGTTGGTTCGTTTGTTCGTTGGTTCGTTTGTTCGTTTGTTCGCTGGTTCGTTGGTTCGTTGGTTCGTTGGTTCGTTGGTTCGTTGGTTCGTTGGTTCGTTTGTTCGTTTGTTCGTTTGTTCGTTTGTTCGTTGGTTCGTTGGTTCGTTTGTTCGTTTGTTCGTTTGTTCGTTTGTTCGCTGGTTCGTTGGTTCGTTGGTTCGTTGGTTCGTTGGTTCGTTGGTTCGTTGGTTCGTTGGTTCGTTGGTTCGTTGGTTCGTTGGTTCGTTGGTTCGTTGGTTCGTTGGTTCGTTGGTTCGTTCGTTCGTTGGTTCGTTGGTTCGTTGGTTCGTTGGTTCGTTGGTTCCTTGGTTCCTTGGTTAGTTGGTTCGTTGGTTCGTTGGTTCGTTGGTTCGTTGGTTCGTTGGTTCGTTGGTTCGTTGGTTCGTTGGTTCGTTGGTTCGTTGGTTAGTTGGTTCTTTGGTTCGTTGGTTCGTTGGTTCGTTGGTTCGTTGGTTCGTTTGTTTCTTTGTTTCTTTCTTTCTTTGTTCGTTTGTTCGTTGATTCGTTGATTCGTTTGTGCGTTTGTTCGTTTGTTCGTTTGTTCGATTGTTCGTTGGTTCGTTGGTTCGTTGGTTCGTTGGTTCTTTGGTTCGTTGGTTCGTTGGTTCGTTGGTTCGTTGGTTCGTTGGTTCGTTGGTTCGTTGGTTCGTTGATTCGTTGTTTCGTTGGTTCGTTGGTTCGTTGGTTCGTTGGTTCGTTGGTTCGTTGGTTCGTTGGTTCGTTGGTTCGTTGGTTCGTTGGTTCGTTGGTTCGTTGGTTCGTTGGTTCGTTGGTTCGTTGGTTCGTTGGTTCGTTGGTTCGTTGGTTCGTTGGTTCGTTGGTTCGTTTGTTTCTTTGTTTCTTTCTTTCTTTGTTCGTTTGTTCGTTTGTTCGTTTGTTCGTTTGTTCGTTTGTTCGTTTGTTCGCTGGTTCGTTGGTTCGTTTGTTCGTTGGTTCGTTTGTTCGTTTGTTCGCTGGTTCGTTGGTTCGTTGGTTCGTTGGTTCGTTGGTTCGTTGGTTCGTTGGTTCGTTGGTTCGTTTGTTCGTTTGTTCGTTTGTTCGTTTGTTCGTTGGTTCGTTGGTTCGTTTGTTCGTTTGTTCGTTTGTTCGTTTGTTCGCTGGTTCGTTGGTTCGTTGGTTCGTTGGATCGTTGGTTCGTTGGTTCGTTGGTTCGTTGGTTCGTTGGTTCGTTGGTTCGTTGGTTCGTTGGTTCGTTGGTTCGTTTGTTCGTTTGTTCGTTTGTTCGTTTGTTCGTTGGTTCGTTGGTTCGTTTGTTCGTTTGTTCGTTTGTTCGTTTGTTCGCTGGTTCGTTGGTTCGTTGGTTCGTTGGTTCGTTGGTTCGTTGGTTCGTTGGTTCGTTGGTTCGTTGGTTCGTTGGTTCGTTGGTTCGTTCGTTCGTTGGTTCGTTGGTTCGTTGGTTCGTTGGTTCGTTGGTTCCTTGGTTCCTTGGTTCGTTGGTTCGTTGGTTCGTTGGTTCGTTGGTTCGTTGGTTCGTTGGTTCGTTGGTTCGTTGGTTCGTTGGTTCGTTGGTTCGTTGGTTAGTTGGTTCGTTGGTTCGTTGGTTCGTTGGTTCGTTGGTTCGTTGGTTCGTTTGTTTCTTTGTTTCTTTCTTTCTTTGTTCGTTTGTTCGTTGATTCGTTGGTTCGTTTGTGCGTTTGTTCGTTTGTTCGTTTGTTCGTTTGTTCGTTGGTTCGTTGGTTCGTTGGTTCGTTGGTTCTTTGGTTCGTTGGTTCGTTGGTTCGTTGGTTCGTTGGTTCGTTGGTTCGTTGGTTCGTTGGTTCGTTGATTCGTTGTTTCGTTGGTTCGTTGGTTCGTTGGTTCGTTGGTTCGTTGGTTCGTTTGTTTCTTTGTTTCTTTCTTTCTTTGTTCGTTTGTTCGTTTGTTCGTTTGTTCGTTGGTTCGTTGGTTCGTTTGTTCGTTTGTTCGTTTGTTCGTTGGTTCGTTGGTTCGTTGTTTCGTTGGTTCGTTGGTTCGTTGGTTCGTTGGTTCGTTGGTTCGTTGGATCGTTGGTTCGTTGGTTCGTTGGTTCGTTGGTTCGTTGGTTCGTTGGTTCGTTGGTTCGTTGATTCGTTGGTTCGTTGGTTCGTTGGTTCGTTGGTTCGTTGGTTCGTTGGTTCGTTGGTTCGTTGGTTCGTTGGTTCGTTGGTTTCTTTGTTTCTTTCTTTCTTTGTTCGTTTGTTCGTTTGTTCGTTTGTTCGTTTGTTCGTTTGTTCGTTTGTTCGTTTGTTCGTTGGTTCGTTGGTTCGTTTGTTCGTTGGTTCGTTTGTTCGTTTGTTCGCTGGTTCGTTGGTTCGTTGGTTCGTTGGTTCGTTGGTTCGTTGGTTCGTTGGTTCGTTTGTTCGTTTGTTCGTTTGTTCGTTTGTTCGTTGGTTCGTTGGTTCGTTTGTTCGTTTGTTCGTTTGTTCGTTTGTTCGCTGGTTCGTTGGTTCGTTGGTTCGTTGGTTCGTTGGTTCGTTGGTTCGTTGGTTCGTTGGTTCGTTGGTTCGTTGGTTCGTTGGTTCGTTGGTTCGTTGGTTCGTTGGTTCGTTGGTTCGTTGGTACGTTGGTTCGTTTGTTCGCTGGTTCGTTGGTTCGTTGGTTCGTTGGTTCGTTGGTTCGTTGGTTCGTTGGTTCGTTGGTTCGTTGGTTCGTTGGTTCGTTGGTTCGTTGGTTCGTTGGTTCGTTGGTTCGTTGGTTCGTTGGTTCTTTGGTTCGTTGGTTCGTTGGTTCGTTGGTTCGTTGGTTCGTTGGTTCGTTGGTTCGTTGATTCGTTGGTTCGTTGGTTCGTTGGTTCGTTGGTTCGTTGGTTCGTTGGTTCGTTTGTTTCTTTGTTTCTTTCTTTCTTTGTTCGTTTGTTCTTTGTTCGTTTGTTCTTTGGTTCGTTGGTTCGTTTGTTCGTTTGTTCGTTTGTTCGTTTGTTCGCTGGTTCGTTGGTTCGTTGGTTCGTTGGTTCGTTGGTTCGTTGGTTCGTTGGTTCGTTGGTTCGTTGGTTCGTTGGTTCGTTGGTTCGTTGGTTCGCTGGTTCGTTGGTTCGTTGGTTCGTTGGTTCGTTGGTTCGTTGGTTCGTTGGTTCGTTGGTTCGTTGGTTCGTTGGTTCGTTGGTTCGTTGGTTCGTTGGTTCGTTGTTTCGTTGGTTCGTTGGTTCGTTGGTTCGTTGGTTCGTTGGTTCGTTGGTTCGTTGGTTCGTTTGTTCGTTTGTTCGTTTGTTCGTTTGTTCGTTTGTTCGCTGGTTCGTTGGTTCGTTGGTTCGTTGGTTCGTTGGTTCGTTGGTTCGTTGGTTCGTTGGTTCGTTGGTTCGTTGGTTCGTTGGTTCGTTGGTTCGTTGTTTCGTTGTTTCGTTGGTTCGTTGGTTCGTTGGTTCGTTGGTTCGTTGGTTCGTTGGTTCGTTGGTTCGTGTGTTTCTTTGTTTCTTTCTTTCTTTGTTTGTTTGTTCGTTTGTTCGCTGGTTCGTTGGTTCGTTGGTTCGTTGGTTCGTTGGTTCGTTGGTTCGTTGGTTCGTTGGTTCGTTTGTTCGTTTGTTCGTTTGTTCGTTTGTTCGCTGGTTCGTTGGTTCGTTGGTTCGTTGGTTCGTTGGTTCGTTGGTTCGTTGGTTCGTTGGTTCGTTGGTTCGTTGGTTCGTTGGTTCGTTGGTTCGTTGGTTCGTTGGTTCGTTGGTTCGTTGGTTCGTTGGTTCGTTGGTTCGTTGGTTCGTTGGTTCGTTGGTTCGTTGGTTCGTTGGTTCGTTGGTTCGTTTGTTTCTCTGATTCTTTCTTTCTTTGTTCGTTTGTTCGTTGATTCGTTGGTTCGTTTGTGCGTTTGTTCGTTTGTTCGTTTGTTCGTTTGTTCGTTTGTTCGTTGGTTCGTTGGTTCGTTGGTTCGTTGGTTCTTTGGTTCGTTGGTTCGTTGGTTCGTTGGTTCGTTGGTTCGTTGGTTCGTTGGTTCGTTGGTTCGTTGATTCGTTGTTTCGTTGGTTCGTTGGTTCGTTGGTTCGTTGGTTCGTTGGTTCGTTTGTTTCTTTGTTTCTTTCTTTCTTTGTTCGTTTGTTCGTTTGTTCGTTTGTTCGTTTGTTCGTTGGTTCGTTGGTTCGTTTGTTCGTTTGTTCGTTTGTTCGTTTGTTCGCTGGTTCGTTGGTTCGTTGGTTCGTTGGTTCGTTGGTTCGTTGGTTCGTTGGTTCGTTGGTTCGTTGGTTCGTTGGTTCGTTGGTTCGTTGGTTCGTTGGTTCGTTGTTTCGTTGGTTCGTAGGTTCGTTGGTTCGTTGGTTCGTTGGTTCGTTGGTTCGTTGGTTCGTTGGTTCGTGTGTTTCTTTGTTTCTTTCTTTCTTTGTTTGTTTGTTCGTTTGTTCGCTGGTTCGTTGGTTCGTTGGTTCGTTGGTTCGTTGGTTCGTTGGTTCGTTGGTTCGTTGGTTCGTTGGTTCGTTGGTACGTTGGTTCGTTTGTTCGCTGGTTCGTTGGTTCGTTGGTTCGTTGGTTCGTTGGTTCGTTGGTTCGTTGGTTCGTTGGTTCGTTGGTTCGTTGGTTCGTTGGTTCGTTGGTTCGTTGGTTCGTTGGTTCGTTGGTTCGTTGGTTCGTTGGTTCTTTGGTTCGTTGGTTCGTTGGTTCGTTGGTTCGTTGGTTCGTTGGTTCGTTGGTTCGTTGATTCGTTGGTTCGTTGGTTCGTTGGTTCGTTGGTTCGTTGGTTCGTTGGTTCGTTTGTTTCTTTGTTTCTTTCTTTCTTTGTTCGTTTGTTCGTTTGTTCGTTTGTTCTTTGGTTCGTTGGTTCGTTTGTTCGTTTGTTCGTTTGTTCGTTTGTTCGCTGGTTCGTTGGTTCGTTGGTTCGTTGGTTCGTTGGTTCGTTGGTTCGTTGGTTCGTTGGTTCGTTGGTTCGTTGGTTCGTTGGTTCGTTGGTTCGCTGGTTCGTTGGTTCGTTGGTTCGTTGGTTCGTTGGTTCGTTGGTTCGTTGGTTCGTTGGTTCGTTGGTTCGTTGGTTCGTTGGTTCGTTGGTTCGTTGGTTCGTTGGTTCGTTGTTTCGTTGGTTCGTTGGTTCGTTGGTTCGTTGGTTCGTTGGTTCGTTGGTTCGTTGGTTCGTTTGTTCGTTTGTTCGTTTGTTCGTTTGTTCGTTTGTTCGCTGGTTCGTTGGTTCGTTGGTTCGTTGGTTCGTTGGTTCGTTGGTTCGTTGGTTCGTTGGTTCGTTGGTTCGTTGGTTCGTTGGTTCGTTGGTTCGTTGTTTCGTTGTTTCGTTGGTTCGTTGGTTCGTTGGTTCGTTGGTTCGTTGGTTCGTTGGTTCGTTGGTTCGTTGGTTCGTTGGTTCGTGTGTCTCTTTGTTTCTTTCTTTCTTTGTTTGTTTGTTCGTTTGTTCGCTGGTTCGTTGGTTCGTTGGTTCGTTGGTTCGTTGGTTCGTTGGTTCGTTGGTTCGTTGGTACGTTGGTTCGTTTGTTCGCTGGTTCGTTGGTTCGTTGGTTCGTTGGTTCGTTGGTTCGTTGGTTCGTTGGTTCGTTGGTTCGTTGGTTCGTTGGTTCGTTGGTTCGTTGGTTCGTTGGTTCGTTGGTTCGTTGGTTCGTTGGT
>NW_027485159.1:0-2500 GCF_050908995.1 Andrena cerasifolii | reverse complement strand
TTGGTTCGTTGGTTCGTGTGTTTCTTTGTTTCTTTCTTTCTTTGTTTGTTTGTTCGTTTGTTCGCTGGTTTGTTGGTTCGTTGGTTCGTTGGTTCGTTGGTTCGTTGGTTCGTTGGTTCGTTGGTTCGTTGGTTCGTTGGTACGTTGGTTCGTTTGTTCGCTGGTTCGTTGGTTCGTTGGTTCGTTGGTTCGTTGGTTCGTTGGTTCGTTGGTTCGTTGGTTCGTTGGTTCGTTGGTTCGTTGGTTCGTTGGTTCGTTGGTTCGTTGGTTCGTTGGTTCTTTGGTTCGTTGGTTCGTTGGTTCGTTTGTTCGTTTGTTCGTTTGTTCGTTTGTTCGTTTGTTCGTTTGTTCGCTGGTTCGTTGGTTCGTTGGTTCGTTGGTTCGTTGGTTCGTTGGTTCGTTGGTTCGTTGGTTCTTTGGTTCGTTGGTTCGTTGGTTCGTTGGTTCGTTGGTTCGTTGGTTCGTTGGTTCGTTGGTTCGTTGGTTCGTTGATTCGTTGTTTCGTTGGTTCGTTGGTTTGTTGGTTCGTTCGTTCGTTGGTTCGTTTGTTTCTTTGTTTCTTTCTTTCTTTGTTCGTTTGTTCGTTTGTTCGTTTGTTCGTTGGTTCGTTGGTTCGTTTGTTCGTTTGTTCGTTTGTTCGTTTGTTCGTTTGTTCGCTGGTTCGTTGGTTCGTTGGTTCGTTGGTTCGTTGGTTCGTTGGTTCGTTGGTTCGTTGGTTCGTTGGTTCGTTGGTTCGTTGGTTCGTTGGTTCGTTGGTACGTTGGTTCGTTGGTTCGTTGGTTCGTTGGTTCGTTGGTTCGTTGGTTCGTTGGTTCGTTGGTTCGTTGGTTCGTTGGTTCGTTGGTTCGTTGGTTCGTTGGTTCGTGTGTTTCTTTGTTTCTTTCTTTCTTTGTTTGTTTGTTCGTTTGTTCGCTGGTTCGTTGGTTCGTTGGTTCGTTGGTTCGTTGGTTCGTTGGTTCGTTGGTTCGTTGGTTCGTTGGTTCGTTGGTACGTTGGTTCGTTTGTTCGCTGGTTCGTTGGTTCGTTGGTTCGTTGGTTCGTTGGTTCGTTGGTTCGTTGGTTCGTTGGTTCGTTGGTTCGTTGGTTCGTTGGTTCGTTGGTTCGTTGGTTCGTTGGTTCGTTGGTTCTTTGGTTCGTTGGTTCGTTGGTTCGTTGGTTCGTTGGTTCGTTGGTTCGTTGGTTCGTTGATTCGTTGGTTCGTTGGTTCGTTGGTTCGTTGGTTCGTTGGTTCGTTGGTTCGTTTGTTTCTTTGTTTCTTTCTTTCTTTGTTCGTTTGTTCGTTTGTTCGTTTGTTCGTTTGTTCGTTGGTTCGTTGGTTCGTTTGTTCGTTTGTTCGTTTGTTCGTTTGTTCGCTGGTTCGTTGGTTCGTTGGTTCGTTGGTTCGTTGGTTCGTTGGTTCGTTGGTTCGTTGGTTCGTTGGTTCGTTGGTTCGTTGGTTCGTTCGTTCGTTGGTTCGTTGGTTCGTTGGTTCGTTGGTTCGTTGGTTCCTTGGTTCCTTGGTTCGTTGGTTCGTTGGTTCGTTGGTTCGTTGGTTCGTTGGTTCGTTGGTTCGTTGGTTCGTTGGTTCGTTGGTTCGTTGGTTCGTTGGTTCGTTGGTTCGTTGGTTCGTTGGTTCGTTGGTTCGTTGGTTCGTTGGTTCGTTGGTTCGTTGGTTCGTTGGTTCGTTGGTTCGTTGGTTCGTTGGTTCGTTTGTTTATCTGTTTCTTTCTTTCTTTGTTCGTTTGTTCGTTGATTCGTTGGTTCGTTTGTGCGTTTGTTCGTTTGTTCGTTTGTTCGTTTGTTCGTTTGTTCGTTGGTTCGTTGGTTCGTTGGTTCGTTGGTTCTTTGGTTCGTTGGTTCGTTGGTTCGTTGGTTCGTTGGTTCGTTGGTTCGTTGGTTCGTTGGTTCGTTGGTTCGTTGATTCGTTGTTTCGTTGGTTCGTTGGTTTGTTGGTTCGTTCGTTCGTTGGTTCGTTTGTTTCTTTGTTTCTTTCTTTCTTTGTTCGTTTGTTCGTTTGTTCGTTTGTTCGTTGGTTCGTTGGTTCGTTTGTTCGTTTGTTCGTTTGTTCGTTTGTTCGTTTGTTCGCTGGTTCGTTGGTTCGTTGGTTCGTTGGTTCGTTGGTTCGTTGGTTCGTTGGTTCGTTGGTTCGTTGGTTCGTTGGTTCGTTGGTTCGTTGGTTCGTTGGTACGTTGGTTCGTTGGTTCGTTGGTTCGTTGGTTCGTTGGTTCGTTGGTTCGTTGGTTCGTTGGTTCGTTGGTTCGTTGGTTCGTTGGTTCGTGTGTTTCTTTGTTTCTTTCTTTCTTTGTTTGTTTGTTCGTTTGTTCGCTGGTTTGTTGGTTCGTTGGTTCGTTGGTTCGTTGGTTCGTTGGTTCGTTGGTTCGTTGGTTCGTTGGTTCGTTGGTACGTTGGTTCGTTTGTTCGCTGGTTCGTTGGTTCGTTGGTTCGTTGGTTCGTTGGTTCGTTGGTTCGTTGGTTCGTTGGTTCGTTGGTTCGTTGGTTCGTTGGTTCGTTGGTTCGTTGG
>NW_027485158.1:0-50822 GCF_050908995.1 Andrena cerasifolii | reverse complement strand
AAAATTAAATTTTTTTTAAAAAGATATAAAATTTTTTTTTTAAAATTTAAAAGAATTTTAAAAATTTTAATAAATTTAAAATATAAAAAAGAATTTAAAAAAAATAAAAAAATTAAAAATTTTTTAAAAAAATAATCCAAATTTTTTGTAAAAAAATTAAAAAAATTTTAAAAAATTATAAGAAAATAAAAAAAAATTTAAAAATTTTTTAAAAAAATTAAAAAAAATTTTAATTTTTTTAAAAAATTTAAAAAAATTAAAAAAAATAAATAAAAAAAAGTTTGAAAAAAATATAAAAATTTTTTAAAAAAATTAAAAACAAATTAAAAACAAATTTTAAAAATATAGAAAAAAAATTAAGAAAATTTTTTAAAAAAATTAAAAAATTTTGTTAAAAAAATAATACAAATTTTTATAAAAATTTTTTTAAAAAGTTTAAAAAATTATAAGAAAATTAAAAAAAAAAATTTTAATTTTTTTAAAAAAATTAAAAAAAAATTTAATTTTTTTTAAAGAAATTAAAAAAAAATTTTAATTTTTTTTAAAGAATGAAAAAAAATATAAAATAAAGAAATTTTTTGTAAAATATTGTTAAAAAATTAAATCAGAATTTTTAAAAATTTAAAAATAATTTTAAAAAAATAAAAAAATTTTTTTTAATTTTTTAAATTTTAACAGAATTTTAAAATTTTAAAAAATTTATAATATAAAAAAGAAGTTAAAAAAAATAAATAAAAAAATTAAAAAATTTTAAAAAAATGTAGAAAAAATTTTTAAAAAATTTTTAAAAATTAAAAAAAAGATTTAAAAAAAATTATGAAAAAAAATAAAAAACATAAATAAAGAAATTTTTAAAAAATTGTTAAAAAATTAAAACAAAATTTAAAAAAAATTTAATTTTTTTTTTAAATTTAAAAAAATTTAAAATATAAAAAAATTAAAAAAAATAAATAAATAAAAAATTAAAAAAAAAATATAAAAAAGTTTTGAAATTTTTTTTTATAAAATTATAAGAAAATTAAAAAAAATATTTTTTAATTTTTTAAAAAAAAATTTAAATTTTTTTAAAAGAATTAAAAAAAAATTCTTTAAATTTTTTTTAAATTTAAAAAAAAAAAAAAAATAAATAAATAAAGATTTTTTTTAAAATTAATAAATATTTAAAACAAGAATAAATTAAAAAAAATAATAATTTTTTTTTTAAAAATAAAAAAAATATAAAAAAATTTTAAAAAAAATTTAAAATTTTTTTAAAAATCAACAAAAATATAAACAAATAAAAATAAATAAAATTAAAAAATTTTAATTTTTTTACAATTAATAAATATTTAAAACAAGAATAAATTAAAAAATATACAAAAAATTAAAAAAAATTTTAAAGAATTTTAAAAATTTAAAAAATTTAAAATATAAAAAAAAATTTAAAAAAAATGAATAAAAAAAATTTAAAAAAAATATAAAAAAAATTTTAAAATTAAAAAAAAATTTAAAATATAGAAAAAATTAAAAAAAAATAAATAAAATAAAAAAATAAAGTGAAAATATAAAAAAAAATTTAAAGAAATTTTAAATAATTTAAAAAATTTAAAAAATTTAAAATATAAAAAAAAAATTTTAAAAATAAATAAAAAAATATAAAAAAATTAAAAAAAAATTTTTAAAACTTAAAAAATTAAAAAAAAATATATATAAAAATTTAACAAATAATTTAAAAAATTTTAAAAATTTAAACGAATTTTAAAAATTTTAAAAATTTAAAATATAAAAAAGTAGTTAAAAAAAATAAATAAAAGAAAGTTTGAAAAAAATATAAAAAATTTAAAAAAAATTTTTAAAAAATTGCAAAATTTTGTTAAAAAAATAATACAAATTTTTTATAAAAAATTTTTTAAAAAATTTAAAAAATTATAAGAAAATTAAAAAATAAAATTTAAATTTTTTTAAAAAAATAAAAAAAAAATTAAAATTTTTTTTAAAAAAAATTAAAAAAAAATTAATTTTTTTTTAAAATTAAAAAAAAATTAAAGAATGAAAACAATATAAAATAAAGAATTTTTTTGTAAAATATTGTTAAAAAATTAAATAAGAATTTTTAAAAATTTAAAAATAATTTAAAAAAAAATAAAAGAAATTTAAAAATTTTTTGTAATAAATTAAAAAAAAAATTTTTAATTCTAACAGAATTTTAAAATTTTAAAAAATTTAAAATATAAAAAAGAAGTTAAAAAAAAATAAATAGAAAAATTAAAAAATTTTAAAAAAATATAGAAAAATTTTATAAAAACTTTTTAAAAATTAAAAAAAAGATTTAAAAAAATTATGAAAAAAAATAAAAAACATAAATAAAGAAATTTTTTAAAAAATTGTTAAAAAATTAAAACAAAATTTAAAAAAAAATTAAAATTTTTTTTTCAATTTAAAAAAAATTAAAAAAATAAATAAATAAAAATTTAAAAAAGAATATAAAAAAATTTTGAAATTTTTTTTAAAAAAATTATAAGAAAATTAAAAAAAAATTTTTTTAATTTTTTAAAAAAAATTTCTATTTTTTTTAAAGAAATAAAAAAAATTAAATTTATTTTTTAAAAATTAAAAAAAAATTTAAAGAATGAAAAAATATAAAATAAAGAAATTTTTTTGTAAAATATTGTTAACAAAATAATCAAAATTTTTTAAATTTTTAAAAAAATTAAAAAAAATAAAAAAAATTAAAATTTTTTTAAAAAAATATAAAAAAAATTAAAAAAAAATTTAAAAGAATTTTAAAATTTTTTAAAAATTTAAAATATAAAAAAGAATTAAAAAAAATAAAAAATAAAGAAATTTTTTGTAAAATATTGTTAAATAATTAAATCAAATTTTTTTAAAAAATTTTTTAAAAATTTTAAAAAAATTAAAAAATTTTTTGTAAAAAATTAAAAAAAAAATTTAAAAAATTTTGAAAGAATTTCAAAAATTTAAAAAATTTTAAAAAAATAAATAAAAAAATTAAAAATTTTTTAAAAAAATATAAAAAATATTAAAAAAAAATTTTAAAATTTAAAAAATAAATAAAAAAAATTTAACAAATAATATAAAAAAATTTTAAAAATTTTAAACGAATTTTAAAAATTTAAAAAATTTAAAATACAAACAAAAAATTTTTAAAAATAAATAAAAAAATTAAATTTTTTTTAAAAAGATATAAAATTTTTTTTTTAAAATTTAAAAGAATTTTAAAAATTTTAATAAATTTAAAATATAAAAAAGAATTTAAAAAAAATAAAAAAATTAAAAAATTTTTTAAAAAAATAATACAAATTTTTTATAAAAAAAATTTAAAAATTTTAAAAAATTATAAGAAAATTAAAAAAAAAATTTAAAAATTTTTTAAAAAATTAAAAAAAAATTAAATTTTTTTTAAAAATTTAAAAAAATTAAAAAAATAAATAAAAAAAGTTTGAAAAAAATATAAAAATTTTTTAAAAAAATTTAAAAAAATTATAAAAAATTTTAAAAATATAGAAAAAAATTAAGAAAATTTTTTAAAAGAAATTAAAAAATTTTGTTAAAAAAATAATACAAATTTTTTTTAAAAATTTTTTAAATTTTTTAAAAAATTATAAGAAAATTAAAAAAAAAATTTAAATTTTTTTAAAAGAATTAAAAAAATTTAAAGAATGAAAAAAAATAAAAAATAAATAAATTTTTTGTAAAATATTGTTAAAAAATTAAATCAAAATTTTTTTAAAAATTTTTAAAAAATTTAAAAAAAAATTTTAAAAAATAAAAAAAATTAAAAATTTTTTTGTAAAAAATTAAAAAAAAATTTTTTTTAAATTTTAAAAGAATTTTAAAAATTTAAAAAAATTTAAAAATAAAAAAAATTGAAAAAAAATAAATAAAAAAATTAAAATTTTTTTAAGAAAATATAAAAAAAATTAAAAAAAAAATTAAAGAATTTTAAAAATTTAAAAATATTTAAAATATTAAAAAGAATTTAAGAAAAATAAATAAAAAATTTAAAAATTTAAATAAAAAATAAAAATTTTTTTAAAAAAATTATAAAAAATTAAAAAAAAATTTTAAAATTTTAAAAAATTAAAAGAAAAATAATAATTTAAAACAGATATAAATAAAAAAAAATAAATTTTTTTTTTTAATTTTTTAAAAAATATACATATTTAAAAAAATAACAAAAATTTAAAAAAAAATTTAAAAAATTAAAATAAAGAAAATTAAAAAAAATAATATTATTAAATGAATTAAAGGAAAATTAAATAAAAATTATGTTTAAAAAATTTAAAAAAAAATTAAAATAAAAAATATATAAAAATAAAAAAATTAATAAAGAATTTTTAAAAAAATTTGAAAAAAAATTTAAAAAATTTGAATTTTTATTAAAAAAAAATAAATGAAAAATAAAAATTAAAAAATTTTAAAATATATATAAAAATAAAAAATTAATAAACAATTTAAAAATAAAAAAAAATTTAATTTTTTAAAAAAAAATTTTTAATTTTTTAAAAAAAAAATTTTAATTTTTTAAAAAAAAAATTTTAATTTTTTAAAAAAAAATTTTAAAAAATGTTAAAAAATTAAAACAAAATTTAAATAAAAATCAAATTTTTCTTAAAAATTTTAAAAAAATTTAGAATATAAAAAAATTAAAAAAAATAAATAAATAAAAAATTTAAAAAAAAATATAAATAAATTTTAAAAAAATTAAAAAAAAATTTTAAAATTAAAAAAAAGATTAAAAAAAAATTATGAAAAAAATTAAAAACATAAATAAAAAAATTTTTTTTTAAATTGTTAAAAAATTAAAACAAAATTAAAAAAAAATTTAAAAATTGAAAAAAAAATTTAAATATTTAAAAAAAATTTAAAAATTGTTTTAAAATCAACAAGAATATAAACAAATAAAAATAAATAAAATTAAAAAAATTAAAAATTTTTTAAAATTAATAAATATTTAAAACAAGAATAAATTAAAAAATATACAAAAACTTAAAAAATTAAAAAAATTTTTTTTTAATAATTTAAAAAAATTGAGAACAATAATAAAAAATAAAGATTTTTTTAAATTTTGTTAAAAAATTAAAACAAATTTTTAAAAAAAAATTTAAAAAAATTTTTTAAAAAATTAAAAAAATTAAAAAAAAATTAAAAAAATTAAAAAAAATTTTGTAAAAAATTAAAAAAATTTTTAATTTTTTTTTTAAATATAAAAAAATAGAAAAAAATAATAAATAAAGATTTTTTTAAATTAATAAATATTTAAAACAAGAATAAATTAAAAAAAATAATTTTTTTTTTAAAAATAAAAAAAATATACAAAAATTTAAAAAAAAATTAAAAATTTTTTTAAAAATCAACAAAAATATAAAAAAAAATATTTTTTTTTCAATTTTTAAAAATTAAAATAAAGAAAAATTTAAAAAAATAATAATAAATGAATTAAAGGAAAATTAAATACAAATAATTTTTTTAAATAATTCTTTAAAAAATTTAAAAAAAAATTAAAATAAAAAATATAAAAAAGAAAAAAATTAATAAATAAATTAAAAAAAAATAAAAAAAATTAAAATTTTTTTTTTAAATTTTAAAAAATTAAAAAAAAATTTTAAAAATTAAAAGAAAAATAATAATTTAAAACAAAAATAAATAAAAAAAATAAAAAAAAAAAATTAATTTTTTAAAAAATATACATATTTAAAAAAGTAACAAAAATTTAAAAAAAAATTTAAAAAATTAAAATAAAGAAAATTAAAAAAAAATAATATTAATAAATGAATTAAAGGAAAATTAAATAAAAATTATTCTTTAAAAAATTTAAAAAAATTTTTAATAAAAAATATAAAAAAAGGAAAAATTAATAAAGAATTTTTAATAAAATTTGAAAAAAAATTTTAAAAATTTGAATTTTTTTTAAAAATTAAAAAAAATGAAAAATAAAAATTAAAAAAATTTTAAAATATATATAAAAATAAAAAATTAATAAACAATTTAAAAATAAAAAAATTTTAAATTTAAAAAAATTCTAATTTTTTAAAAAAAATTTTTTAAAAAATTTGAAAAAAATTAAATTAAAAAATATAAATAAAGAAAAAAATTAATAAGTAATTTTTTAAAAAAATTTAAAAATTGAATAAAATTTAAAAGAAAATAAAAAAATTAAGAAAAATTTTTAAAACATAAATAAAAAATTTTAAAAAAATTATTTTAAAAAATTTTTTAAGAAAATTTAAAAAAATTTTAAAATATAAAAATAAATGAAAAAATTTAAAAATTAAAAAAATATAATATTTTTTTTAAAAAAAATTTAAATTTAAAAAAAAAATTTTAAAAAATTTTAAAAAATTGTTAAAAAATTAAAACAAATTTTTTAAAAAAATTGAAAAAAAATTAAAAAATTGAAAAAAATTGAAAAATATAAAAAAAAAATTTTAAAAATTTAAAAAAAAAAAAAAAATTAAAGTAATGTTACGTTCGGAACGTAAAATTTTTCTTTTAAGTCAGGGTATGCATCAACAACGCCTAGCGTTATGGGAAATCCCTCGTTGATCATACTCCTGCCTATTAATTAATAATATTTTTGATAGAACAAAAACCCCTTTTCTTGGAACGTCGTCGTCTCAACGTACTGCCGTCCCGCGATACAGATAAGGCGGTGCTGACGCAGCGGCGTTCTCACCAGAGAGTCGCGTTCGGAAAGACCCAGTGATTCTCCTTCTGTGCCGAATCCGTTTTATGTAAGCGGCAGGGTTGCGTTTCAACAATGCTTTGCAGCATTGTGGGAGAACCCTCGTTGAGCACACCTCTGACCGTCGCGTTAAACATTGTAACATAATCAGTAACGGCTACAGCGGGAATGCGCAGACTGGATCATTTCTTAGAAGACTGACGAAATTGTATGCTCTACATCCGGTGCAGGGAACGGCGCCTTCCCACGATCTTGTCGCATGTGTGAATTAGTAATTAATTAAAAATTGTTGTTAAAATTTGAATACCCAACACAATTTCTGATAGTCAACCGACTGTGGGATTCCCCTAGTCAGAAATTGTGTATATGAAATCATGAACATTAAGGGAGGACCTTTAGCTGTGCGAAATTGTATGTGAGACGTCATGTTTTCCTGTGAGTACGAATATTCCGTAAAGATTGATCATATATTTGAATCGGGAGTCTGATGGATGGACGTGAAAACGCACACACACACCGCCTCGTTAAGTAGACGGGCCCATGGTAACGCGGCCGAGCGATAAAATGCAGCGTAAGCATTTTCGGTACGGACCCACTGTGGTCGCTGCCGAGAGCGTGAAGCTGCGGCACTCTGTGACGGTAAATCGTGAGGTGCGTGTCATTGGGGTCCGCAAGTGTTTTAGAGCTAGAGTTCTCCGGTCTACTGTGTAACCGCGTGAAAGACTCGACTTTGCGAAACAAATATTCTAATAACTTCGAAACTATTTATTCTGTTAACGATTTAATCCAAATTTTTATTGTATCTACTAGTTAAAATTATTATTATTCAGTTTCATTTCATAATTCAACTCAGTACTATTCAAAACGATAACCAAGTGTGTGCGTGTTCGCGTTTCATCCTCTTTTCTGATTCAGGTTTATCAGCGACTCAGAACTACACAAGCTTCAAGGTTTATCAGCGATCCAGAAAGTTTTCCAAAACTCAAAAAGCAAATTTAAAGCATATTGTCAATTAGATTATTGTGACTGTCTGGTGAGTTGCACATCTTATCTCTTTTTGTACACGAAAATACACCGTTATAATTAATTCGTACCTAACGATAATTTCTGACAGTCAAACGACTGTGGGATTCCCCTAGTCAGGAATTATACCGATTTCACAAACGTCTATTCTTTCTAAATTATTGATTGATTTGTTCATATTCAGTTCTGTTAAATGTTTTACATCCATTCATTATTTAATCATTAAAACTTTATTTACTATTAAATTCTACTCATCAATTACCTATCTGATTCCATTGAAAAGACCCGTACGGGACTAGAGCACCAACGATCCCAAAATCTACCCCTTCTCCTTCTGAGAAGGTACCTAAAAAATTATCAACTAAAAGAATCGACTGTTACAACTGCGGCGAGCCTCCTTGCTTTTTCTAAATCATAAACTCAATCCAGCAATACTTGATAGTCTAACGACTGTGGGATACCCCTAATCGATATTGCGTTTAAAAATCGTGCCGCTCGAACACTAAAAAGGCCGCGGCACGTAACAGTAAAGAAAATTTAAAAAAAAATTAATGTAAAGAAATTTTTTTAAACAATTTTAAAAAATTAAAAAAAAAATTTAAAAGAAATTTTGAAAAAATTTAAAAAATTTTTTTTAAAAAATTAAAAGAATTTTAAAAATTTTGCAAAAATTAAAATATAAAAAAAATTAAAAAATAAATAAAAAAATTTTAAAAATTTAAAAAAAATAAAAAATTTTTTTTTAAATTTTTAAATATTTTTTTTAAATTTTTAAATATTAAAAAAAAAATTTTAAAATGAAGTAAAAAATTTTAGAAACATAAATAATTTTTTTTCTAAAAAAATTGTTAAAAAATTAAAACAAAATTTTTAAAGAAAATTTAAAAAATTTAAAAAAATTTTTTTTAAAAATTGTTAAAAAATTAAAACAAAATTTAAAAAAAATTAAAAAATTTTTAAAAATTGAAAAAAATTAAAAAATAGAAAACAATTTTAAAAAAAAATTAAAAAAAATAAAAGATTTTTTGTAAAAAATTAAAAAAAAAATTAAAAAAAAATTTAAACTTAAAAAAAAATTAAAAATTTTAAAAATTTTAAAACAATTTAGAATATAAAAATAAATAAAAATTTAAAAATTAAAAACACAAATAAAATTTTTTTATAAACAAGTTGTTAAAAAATTAAAACAAAATTTTAAAAAAATTTTTAAAACAAATTTAAAAAAGATTAAAAAAATAAAAAAAAATAAAAAAAATTTGTAAACAATTAAAAAAAATAATAAAAAAATTTAAAAAAAAATTTTAAAAATTTTAAAAATTTAAAAGAATTTAAAATATAAAAAAAATAAAAAAAATATAAAAAGTTTTTGAAAAAAATTTTAAAAAATTTAAAAAAAATTAAAAAAAATTAAGAAAACAATTTTTAAAACATAAATAAAAAACTTAAAAAGAATTGTTAAAAAATTAAGACAAATTTAAAAAAAAAAATTTTTTAGATAATTTAAAAACCAAATTTAAAATTTAAAACAAAATTTAAAATATACAATTTTTTTTTAAAAATTTTAAAGAATTTTAAAAATTTTAATAAATTTAAAATATAAAAAAGAATTTAAAAAAAATAAAAAAATTAAAAATTTTTTAAAAAAATAATCCAAATTTTTTGTAAAAAAATTAAAAAAATTTTAAAAAATTATAAGAAAATAAAAAAAAATTTAAAAATTTTTTAAAAAAATTAAAAAAAATTTTAATTTTTTTTTAAAAATTTAAAAAAATTAAAAAAAATAAATAAAAAAAAGTTTGAAAAAAATATAAAAATTTTTTTAAAAAATTAAAAACAAATTAAAAACAAATTTTAAAAATATAGAAAAAAAATTAAGAAAATTTTTTAAAAAAATTAAAAAATTTTGTTAAAAAAATAATACAAATTTTTATAAAAATTTTTTTAAAAAGTTTAAAAATTATAAGAAAATTAAAAAAAAAAATTTTAATTTTTTTAAAAAAATTAAAAAAAATTTAATTTTTTTTAAAGAAATTAAAAAAAATTTAAATTTTTTTAAAGAATGAAAAAAAATATAAAATAAAGAAATTTTTGTAAAATATTGTTAAAAAATTAAATCAGAATTTTTAAAAATTTAAAAATAATTTTAAAAAAATAAAAAAAATTTTTTTAATTTTTTAAATTTTAACAGAATTTTAAAATTTTAAAAAATTTATAATATAAAAAAGAAGTTAAAAAAAATAAATAAAAAAATTAAAAAATTTTAAAAAAATGTAGAAAAAATTTTTAAAAAATTTTTAAAAATTAAAAAAAAGATTTAAAAAAAATTATGAAAAAAAATAAAAAACATAAATAAAGAAATTTTTAAAAATTGTTAAAAAATTAAAACAAAATTTAAAAAAAATTTAATTTTTTTTTAAATTTAAAAAAATTTAAAATATAAAAAAATTAAAAAAATAAATAAATAAAAAATTAAAAAAAAATATAAAAAGTTTTGAAATTTTTTTTTATAAAATTATAAGAAAATTAAAAAAAAATTTTTTTAATTTTTTAAAAAAAATTTAAATTTTTTTAAAAGAATTAAAAAAAAATTCTTTAAATTTTTTTTAAATTTAAAAAAAAAAAAAATAAATAAAGATTTTTTTAAAATTAATAAATATTTAAAACAAGAATAAATTAAAAAAAATAATAATTTTTTTTTTAAAAATAAAAAAAATATAAAAAAATTTTAAAAAAAATTTAAAATTTTTTTAAAAATCAACAAAAATATAAACAAATAAAAATAAATAAAATTAAAAAATTTTAATTTTTTTACAATTAATAAATATTTAAAACAAGAATAAATTAAAAAATATACAAAAAATTAAAAAAAATTTTAAAGAATTTTAAAAATTTAAAAAATTTAAAATATAAAAAAAAATTTTAAAAAATGAATAAAAAAAATTTAAAAAAAATATAAAAAAATTTTAAAATTAAAAAAAAAATTTAAAATATAGAAAAATTAAAAAAAATAAATAAAATAAAAAATAAAGTGAAAATATAAAAAAAAATTTAAAGAAATTTTAAATAATTTAAAAAATTTAAAAAATTTAAAATATAAAAAAAAATTTTTAAAATAAATAAAAAAATATAAAAAAATTAAAAAAAATTTTTTAAAACTTAAAAAATTAAAAAAAAAAAATATATAAAAATTTAACAAATAATTTAAAAAATTTTAAAAATTTAAACGAATTTTAAAAATTTTAAAAATTTAAAATATAAAAAAGTAGTTAAAAAAAATAAATAAAAGAAAGTTTGAAAAAAATATAAAAAATTTAAAAAAAATTTTTAAAAAATTGCAAAATTTTGTTAAAAAAATAATACAAATTTTTTATAAAAAATTTTTTAAAAAATTTAAAAATTATAAGAAAATTAAAAAATAAAATTTAAATTTTTTTAAAAAAATTAAAAAAAATTAAAATTTTTTTTAAAAAAAATTAAAAAAAATTAATTTTTTTTAAAAATTAAAAAAAAATTAAAGAATGAAAACAATATAAAATAAAGAATTTTTTGTAAAATATTGTTAAAAAATTAAATAAGAATTTTTAAAAATTTAAAAATAATTTAAAAAAAAATAAAAGAAATTTAAAAATTTTTTGTAATAAATTAAAAAAAAAATTTTTAATTCTAACAGAATTTTAAAATTTTAAAAAATTTAAAATATAAAAAAGAAGTTAAAAAAAATAAATAAAAAAATTAAAAAATTTTAAAAAAATATAGAAAAATTTTATAAAAACTTTTTAAAAATTAAAAAAAAGATTTAAAAAAATTATGAAAAAAAATAAAAAACATAAATAAAGAAATTTTTTAAAAAATTGTTAAAAAATTAAAACAAAATTTAAAAAAAAATTAAAATTTTTTTTTCAATTTAAAAAAAATTAAAAAAATAAATAAATAAAAATTTAAAAAAGAATATAAAAAATTTTGAAATTTTTTTTAAAAAAATTATAAGAAAATTAAAAAAAAATTTTTTTAATTTTTTAAAAAAAAATTCTATTTTTTTTAAAGAAATAAAAAAAATTAAATTTATTTTTTAAAAATTAAAAAAAAATTTAAAGAATGAAAAAATATAAAATAAAGAAATTTTTTTGTAAAATATTGTTAACAAAATAATCAAAATTTTTTAAATTTTTAAAAAAATTAAAAAAAATAAAAAAAATTAAAATTTTTTTAAAAAAATATAAAAAAAATTAAAAAAAAAATTTAAAAGAATTTTAAAATTTTTTAAAAATTTAAAATATAAAAAAGAATTAAAAAAAATAAAAAATAAAGAAATTTTTTGTAAAATATTGTTAAATAATTAAATCAAATTTTTTTAAAAAATTTTTTAAAAATTTTAAAAAAATTAAAAAATTTTTTGTAAAAAATTAAAAAAAAAATTTAAAAAATTTTGAAAGAATTTCAAAAATTTAAAAAATTTTAAAAAAATAAATAAAAAAATTAAAAATTTTTTAAAAAAATATAAAAAATATTAAAAAAAAATTTTAAAATTTAAAAAATAAATAAAAAAAATTTAACAAATAATATAAAAAAATTTTAAAAATTTTAAACGAATTTTAAAAATTTAAAAAATTTAAAATACAAACAAAAAATTTTTAAAAATAAATAAAAAAATTAAATTTTTTTTAAAAAGATATAAAATTTTTTTTTTAAAATTTAAAAGAATTTTAAAAATTTTAATAAATTTAAAATATAAAAAAGAATTTAAAAAAAATAAAAAAATTAAAAAATTTTTTAAAAAAATAATACAAATTTTTTATAAAAAAAATTTAAAAATTTTAAAAAATTATAAGAAAATTAAAAAAAAAATTTAAAAATTTTTTAAAAAATTAAAAAAAAATTAAATTTTTTTTAAAAATTTAAAAAAATTAAAAAAATAAATAAAAAAAGTTTGAAAAAAATATAAAAATTTTTTAAAAAAATTTAAAAAAATTATAAAAAATTTTAAAAATATAGAAAAAAATTAAGAAAATTTTTTAAAAGAAATTAAAAAATTTTGTTAAAAAAATAATACAAATTTTTTTTAAAAATTTTTTAAATTTTTTAAAAAATTATAAGAAAATTAAAAAAAAAATTTAAATTTTTTTAAAAGAATTAAAAAAATTTAAAGAATGAAAAAAAATAAAAAATAAATAAATTTTTTGTAAAATATTGTTAAAAAATTAAATCAAAATTTTTTTAAAAATTTTTAAAAAATTTAAAAAAAAATTTTAAAAAATAAAAAAAATTAAAAATTTTTTTGTAAAAAATTAAAAAAAAATTTTTTTTAAATTTTAAAAGAATTTTAAAAATTTAAAAAAATTTAAAAATAAAAAAAATTGAAAAAAAATAAATAAAAAAATTAAAATTTTTTTAAGAAAATATAAAAAAAATTAAAAAAAAAATTAAAGAATTTTAAAAATTTAAAAATATTTAAAATATTAAAAAGAATTTAAGAAAAATAAATAAAAAATTTAAAAATTTAAATAAAAAATAAAAATTTTTTTAAAAAAATTATAAAAAATTAAAAAAAAATTTTAAAATTTTAAAAAATTAAAAGAAAAATAATAATTTAAAACAGATATAAATAAAAAAAAATAAATTTTTTTTTTTAATTTTTTAAAAAATATACATATTTAAAAAAATAACAAAAATTTAAAAAAAAATTTAAAAAATTAAAATAAAGAAAATTAAAAAAAATAATATTATTAAATGAATTAAAGGAAAATTAAATAAAAATTATGTTTAAAAAATTTAAAAAAAAATTAAAATAAAAAATATATAAAAATAAAAAAATTAATAAAGAATTTTTAAAAAAATTTGAAAAAAAATTTAAAAAATTTGAATTTTTATTAAAAAAAAAATAAATGAAAAATAAAAATTAAAAAATTTTAAAATATATATAAAAATAAAAAATTAATAAACAATTTAAAAATAAAAAAAAATTTAATTTTTTAAAAAAAAATTTTTAATTTTTTAAAAAAAAAATTTTAATTTTTTAAAAAAAAAATTTTAATTTTTTAAAAAAAAATTTTAAAAAATGTTAAAAAATTAAAACAAAATTTAAATAAAAATCAAATTTTTCTTAAAAATTTTAAAAAAATTTAGAATATAAAAAAATTAAAAAAAATAAATAAATAAAAAATTTAAAAAAAAATATAAATAAATTTTAAAAAAATTAAAAAAAAATTTTAAAATTAAAAAAAAGATTAAAAAAAAATTATGAAAAAAATTAAAAACATAAATAAAAAAATTTTTTTTTAAATTGTTAAAAAATTAAAACAAAATTAAAAAAAAATTTAAAAATTGAAAAAAAAATTTAAATATTTAAAAAAAATTTAAAAATTGTTTTAAAATCAACAAGAATATAAACAAATAAAAATAAATAAAATTAAAAAAATTAAAAATTTTTTAAAATTAATAAATATTTAAAACAAGAATAAATTAAAAAATATACAAAAACTTAAAAAATTAAAAAAATTTTTTTTTAATAATTTAAAAAAATTGAGAACAATAATAAAAAATAAAGATTTTTTTAAATTTTGTTAAAAAATTAAAACAAATTTTTAAAAAAAAATTTAAAAAAATTTTTTAAAAAATTAAAAAAATTAAAAAAAAATTAAAAAAATTAAAAAAAATTTTGTAAAAAATTAAAAAATTTTTTAATTTTTTTTTTAAATATAAAAAAATAGAAAAAAATAATAAATAAAGATTTTTTTAAATTAATAAATATTTAAAACAAGAATAAATTAAAAAAAAATAATTTTTTTTTTTAAAAATAAAAAAAATATACAAAAATTTAAAAAAAAATTAAAAATTTTTTTAAAAATCAACAAAAATATAAAAAAAAATATTTTTTTTTCAATTTTTAAAAATTAAAATAAAGAAAAATTTAAAAAAATAATAATAAATGAATTAAAGGAAAATTAAATACAAATAATTTTTTTAAAAAATTCTTTAAAAAATTTAAAAAAAAATTAAAATAAAAAATATAAAAAAGAAAAAAATTAATAAATAAATTAAAAAAAAAATAAAAAAAATTAAAATTTTTTTTTTAAATTTTAAAAAATTAAAAAAAAATTTTAAAAATTAAAAGAAAAATAATAATTTAAAACAAAAATAAATAAAAAAAATAAAAAAAAAAATTTAATTTTTTAAAAAATATACATATTTAAAAAAGTAACAAAAATTTAAAAAAAATTTAAAAAATTAAAATAAAGAAAATTAAAAAAAAATAATATTAATAAATGAATTAAAGGAAAATTAAATAAAAATTATTCTTTAAAAAATTTAAAAAAATTTTAAATAAAAAATATAAAAAAAGGAAAAATTAATAAAGAATTTTTAATAAAATTTGAAAAAAAATTTTAAAAATTTGAATTTTTTTTAAAAATTAAAAAAAATGAAAAATAAAAATTAAAAAAATTTTAAAATATATATAAAAATAAAAAATTAATAAACAATTTAAAAATAAAAAAATTTTAAATTTAAAAAAAATTCTAATTTTTTAAAAAAAAATTTTTAAAAAATTTGAAAAAAATTAAATTAAAAAATATAAATAAAGAAAAAAATTAATAAGTAATTTTTTAAAAAAATTTAAAAATTGAATAAAATTTAAAAGAAAATAAAAAAATTAAGAAAAATTTTTAAAACATAAATAAAAAATTTTAAAAAAATTATTTTAAAAAATTTTTTAAGAAAATTTAAAAAAATTTTTAAATATAAAAATAAATGAAAAAATTTAAAAATTAAAAAAATATAATATTTTTTTTAAAAAAAATTTAAATTTAAAAAAAAAATTTTAAAAAATTTTAAAAAATTGTTAAAAAATTAAAACAAATTTTTTAAAAAAATTGAAAAAAAATTAAAAAATTGAAAAAAATTGAAAAATATAAAAAAAAAATTTTAAAAATTTAAAAAAAAAAAAAAAATTAAAGTAATGTTACGTTCGGAACGTAAAATTTTTCTTTTAAGTCAGGGTATGCATCAACAACGCCTAGCGTTATGGGAAATCCCTCGTTGATCATACTCCTGCCTATTAATTAATAATATTTTTGATAGAACAAAAACCCCTTTTCTTGGAACGTCGTCGTCTCAACGTACTGCCGTCCCGCGATACAGATAAGGCGGTGCTGACGCAGCGGCGTTCTCACCAGAGAGTCGCGTTCGGAAAGACCCAGTGATTCTCCTTCTGTGCCGAATCCGTTTTATGTAAGCGGCAGGGTTGCGTTTCAACAATGCTTTGCAGCATTGTGGGAGAACCCTCGTTGAGCACACCTCTGACCGTCGCGTTAAACATTGTAACATAATCAGTAACGGCTACAGCGGGAATGCGCAGACTGGATCATTTCTTAGAAGACTGACGAAATTGTATGCTCTACATCCGGTGCAGGGAACGGCGCCTTCCCACGATCTTGTCGCATGTGTGAATTAGTAATTAATTAAAAATTGTTGTTAAAATTTGAATACCCAACACAATTTCTGATAGTCAACCGACTGTGGGATTCCCCTAGTCAGAAATTGTGTATATGAAATCATGAACATTAAGGGAGGACCTTTAGCTGTGCGAAATTGTATGTGAGACGTCATGTTTTCCTGTGAGTACGAATATTCCGTAAAGATTGATCATATATTTGAATCGGGAGTCTGATGGATGGACGTGAAAACGCACACACACACCGCCTCGTTAAGTAGACGGGCCCATGGTAGCGCGGCCGAGCGATAAAATGCAGCGTAAGCATTTTCGGTACGGACCCACTGTGGTCGCTGCCGAGAGCGTGAAGCTGCGGCACTCTGTGACGGTAAATCGTGAGGTGCGTGTCATTGGGGTCCGCAAGTGTTTTAGAGCTAGAGTTCTCCGGTCTACTGTGTAACCGCGTGAAAGACTCGACTTTGCGAAACAAATATTCTAATAACTTCGAAACTATTTATTCTGTTAACGATTTAATCCAAATTTTTATTGTATCTACTAGTTAAAATTATTATTATTCAGTTTCATTTCATAATTCAACTCAGTACTATTCAAAACGATAACCAAGTGTGTGCGTGTTCGCGTTTCATCCTCTTTTCTGATTCAGGTTTATCAGCGACTCAGAACTACACAAGCTTCAAGGTTTATCAGCGATCCAGAGAGTTTTCCAAAACTTAAAAAGCAAATTTAAAGCATATTGTCAATTAGATTATTGTGACTGTCTGGTGAGTTGCACATCTTATCTCTTTTTGTACACGAAAATACACCGTTATAATTAATTCGTACCTAACGATAATTTCTGACAGTCAAACGACTGTGGGATTCCCCTAGTCAGGAATTATACCGATTTCACAAACGTCTATTCTTTCTAAATTATTGATTGATTTGTTCATATTCAGTTCTGTTAAATGTTTTACATCCATTCATTATTTAATCATTAAAACTTTATTTACTATTAAATTCTACTCATCAATTACCTATCTGATTCCATTGAAAAGACCCGTACGGGACTAGAGCACCAACGATCCCAAAATCTACCCCTTCTCCTTCTGAGAAGGTACCTAAATAATTATCAACTAAAAGAATCGACTGTTACGACTGCGGCAAGCCTCCTTGCTTTTTCTAAATCATAAACTCAATCCAGCAATACTTGATAGTCTAACGACTGTGGGATACCCCTAATCGATATTGCGTCTAAAAATCGTGCCGCTCGAACACTAAAAAGGCCGCGGCACGTAACAGATCTGGTGGCAGCGGTGGGATACCAGGAATTCTCTTGCAAGAATTCCTGGGTGCTCATATTCATTGAAATCAGATAGAATTATAAAATTTTTCCATTTTACAAAATTACACAATTGTTAATGTGGTCGTGGTAGCGCGGTGTTTTGTTCCTATTACAAATAATTAAAGATGTCGCAAGACGCAAGTGCAATGATGACCTCCATGGCGGAGTGCTTGACTATTCAAAATAGTACTTTAAATATTCCGTACTTTGATGGGAAGGGCGTTCCTCTTAAGGATTTTGTACAGGATGTACAAAATAGCGCAGCATTAGTGCCTCCTGCATTAGAGGGCTCGTTTCTAAAATCAGTATTAGGAAAATTGAAGGGTTCAGCTCGCGATAGCACGTATGGAAAAACATTTACTACAGTTAATGAACTAATTAAACATCTAAAGGGTAGATTCGCACCGGGCAAGAATTATCCTTACTATCAACACGAAATAGAAAATATTCGGATGAAAAAGGACGAATCAGTTAGCGATTTTTATGACAGATTAAACATATTAATTAGCGGAGCTCGAGTTGCGTTAGAGGATAGTTATGGGAATAATGCAGAACAAATGTTATTACCATTAAAAGAATGCGGATTGGAAGCTTATATTCGCGGACTTCCAGATGAAATAGCGCGCTCAGTAGATGCGCGTGACCCTAAAACTTTAGAAGATGCGAGAAAATTTGCAGCGCGTATAGAAACGCGAATGAAATCCGGAATATTACCATCGAATGAAATCCAGAAAGTATCATTTAATCAGAATAATAACTATTCTAGATCATCGAATTCTTACTATCAGGATTACGCTAATCGCCAATCCATTAACCCTCCTCGCTATCAAAATTATGCAATTCGAAACGAAGAAGAGAATCGCACACGTTCACCGAGTCCCAATCCTGACGTAACCGGATCGCCAGTAGGAATTTTAAAATCCCCATCACGCAACAGGGAACCATACAATCATTATTACAATCCACCGGGATTTCCTCCACATCCGTACTACTCGCCTTATTTCTATCCGCCAATGCCATATCCTAATTATTACCCGTATGATCATTATAATACAAACAGTAATGAACCACCACGTTCAGCAAGAGATAGGTATTCTCAAGGGCCTAGATCAAGATCTCCATCTCCTATTCCTCCATCAACGAGACCGAGTTCTCCATATAATAGAAATACTAAACCCGAAGATAGAATCGGTCATTTAAACGCACAAATGACCCGACGGACGGACGCGACGTCGAGTCATACGGAAAATGAGCGTCATGCAACAGCAAAATTTCTAGCAAACCAAGAAAAATTGCAACGGTAGAAAAACCCGAATCCCCACTAGTAAAAATGATGGGTAAAGAGCTGAATATGGGTTGTGCATATTTCCTCGTAGATACAGGAGCAGATATAAACGTAATCAAATTAAGCGCCCTTGACGAAAATGTTTCAGTTGCACTTCATGAATCAGTTGCTATCTCAGGAATAACTCCGGATATGACAGAGACTTTAGGTACCACAATAATTACATTATTAGGCAAACCCGTAAAATTTCATGTCGTAAGATCTTCATTTGTACTGCGTTGCGATGGTATATTAGGTAAAGAGTATCTCACACAAGAGCAGGCTGAAATCTCCTTCGCCCATAACACATTGGTAACACGAAGCGATCCTATTAAACCCATACCTTTTGTTGGCCATGATCCAGTACCTCGTAGTGTAGGACCCCGACTTTTGTATTTAAAAGCACGTACTAGAAAAGCGGTTGCCATTGACGTTACGAATCATGATTTAAAAGAGGGATATCTACCTAAAATTGAAACTATAGATGGCTTGTACATTGGCGAAGCTGTTGTGTCTGTAAATGACCAAGGCGCATGTCACGTCTTTGCCGTTAATACGACGGATAAGGATGTCGAAGTCGAAATTCCGCCACAAGAATTAATACCATTCGAGTACCATAACTTCCCCGAAGAAGAACAAAATTATTTCGATTCTGATACAGAAGATGAGACCTTGCCAATCGCGGAAGACAGAGTTTTAGAAATCATAAAAAAATTGCGTCTCGATCATTTGAACGAAGAAGAACGGGATCATGTAATTAAAATCATTAAAGAATTTCCAGAACGATTCCACTTGCCTTGCGATAAATTACCATGTACCTCATACATTAAACATAGAATCCCCACAGTAGATGATGTTCCTGTGAATACGCGACAGTATCGTTTTCCTCCGGTTCATAAAGATGAAATAGAAAAACAGGTTCGTAATAAACTAAATAACGGAATAATAGCACCTTCAAATTCACCGTATAATTCGCCCATTTGGATTGTTCCTAAAAAACCGGATTCTAAAGGCAATCTGAGATGGAGAATAGTCATAGATTTCCGTAATCTTAATGAGAAAACCATTGGCGATGCATATCCATTACCGAACATTACCGATATTCTGGATCACTTAGGTGAAGCCCGATATTTCTCTACGTTTGACTTAGCAAGCGGATTTCAACAAATTGAAATGGATCCTAAAGATAGACAAAAAACAGCCTTTACAACCCCAAACGGTCATTATGAATACATCCGAATGCCGGAAGGTCTCAAAAATGCTCCAGCGACTTTTCAAAGGCTAATGGATCAAGTCTTACGCGGGTTACAGGGTATAGAAGTTTTCGTTTATTTGGATGATATCGTGGTATATGCCAAAAATTTAGAAGAACATGAAAAGAAAATTCGTCGTTTATTCATGCGTTTGGCCGATGCTAAATTAACTTTACAACCCGATAAGTGCGAGTTCCTCAAAATAGAAGTTGCTTACCTAGGACATGTTATTAGTCACTCAGGTGTAAAACCGGATCCGAAAAAGATTAGTGCAGTAAAGAATTTCCCTCGTCCGAAAAATCAGAAAAATATTAGGCAATTTCTAGGTCTAGCAGGATATTACAGACGCTTTATCAAAAACTTCGCAGAAAAAGCTAAACCACTGTCAGACTTGTTGAAGAAAAATTCTACTTTCACTTGGGGAAAGGAACAAAAGAAAGGATTTCTGGAATTACGAAAAGCACTTTGTAAAAGTCCCATACTTCAGTATCCAAATTTTAATAGTCCATTCACCTTAACTACAGATGCGTCAGACTATGCCATAGGCGCTGTACTCAGTCAGGAAGTAAATGGTCAAGATCTCCCAGTTGCATATCTTTCGAGAATTTTAACTAAACCGGAACAAAATTATTTCACTACAGAAAAGGAATGTTTGGCAGTCCTTTATGCCATTTTACACTTCAGACCATATTTATATGGCCGTAAATTTACCCTAGTCAGTGATCACGAACCGCTACGATGGATTAATTCAATAAAAGATCCAGGGCAACGATTGATCCGCTGGCGACTAAAATTGCGAGATTATGAGTATGAATTTATTCATAAGGCAGGAAAATTAAACACAAATGCTGATGCCTTATCAAGGAATCCAGTCATAGTAAATGAACTATGTTCGTCTGATGATTTCAGTTTATCGGATTCCTCTGATAATACAAAGTCGGAGTTAGCACCTGATTGCCCAAAATTATTACCAATAAATAAACCCTCCACAACGGGCAAACGAATCCCGACATCTTCGGAATTTGAAGCTTCCAAACCTAAGGAAAGAATAGCTAGTTTACCAGGAAAACCAAAATTAGGGAGACCAGTAAGTTCAATATCTAAACCGAGGATACCTGTACCTTTAGATACCAGTGCAATAGCAACTAGAACGCGAGCAAAGTTTCAAGCTACTGAAGCTCCGGGACCATCAAAAACACAAGAATTAGGTAGATCAAAAGAACTTTCTCTAGTAGAGGACGTCGATTCCGATGACGAACAGTCAGATCCGCCCATATTCCGTCAACGTAGGAGTACACTGCCGAATCTGGGATTTCATCCTAAACAGATGGTGGAGAATCCTAAAATTCCAGATTCACGAAGTGCAGTGGCCGGTACGGAATTGCGGGAAAAAGGGAGCGAGTCCGAAGTAGAGAAAACTATTGCCATTAATTTACCCGAAGTTCGCGATAGTGATACAGATGATCAGAACAAACAGAAGTCGACATTTATAGATTTAGAAGAACTACAAGAGTCTTTTAATAGATTTGAAAAATCATTATTAGATAAAAGCGCTCAATTACAGGAACTTGAAGAGGAAATAGTTTTATTAGATGCCCTTTCTGAAGGAGACACTTTAGATGAATATAGACAGGAAATATTACAAGATTTGGATCCATACGATGATGATACTGGGGACGAAGAGTTAAATAGACGTATAGAAAAATTATTACAACAAGCTAGAGATTCTGAAAAAGGTAGTCAAATTCCAAATCCAAGGCGTGAGGAAACAGCCAGTAAAGCACCTCAGCTGAAAAATATTCCGGAAGAATCAGAACTAGAAATAACTGCAACAAGAGTGCCTGATAGCACAATCGTTAACAGGCCTAGATACAGTTCAATCTTACCTACCCCGACTGTAGATCCAAACCCTATAGCACTTTCGACACCATTTCCAAATTCAACGGTTGATCGAACTCCCAAGGAGGGAGGTAGGCAACCTATCGTTCAAAAATCTACTCCTAGACAACTTTTTCCACAAATCTCAAATTCATCATCCATATACATCCCGGACGCTGATTACATACCTCCGGATCTAGAATTCGAATCTCGCAGCAAGCAATACAAAAGTAAAGACATCGTAACTTCTACGAGACAAAATCTAACGTATTACAGATCAAACTATGTACATTTCATTTCGTCCGATTGTGAACTTGTTACACCAGTGAGTATATTGCTCTCCGACCTAGGCATCATCAATGCGAACGACTTAAAAGAGGCAAAGCCCAGAGTGGGACAAATACTAATAACAAAGCGCGGTAAAAATAGAATATTTAGCGTAGTCGTAAAAAGGAAACATTTTGATAAAATTTCTACTCGGGATTTGGAACTTGGGCTACAGAACCTAAGGAAAATTCTTTCAGATTTAGATATAAAGGGTCTAAGAATCTCACAGAATGGCGACTTTACAGACGAATTACCTCAAGGTACGTTAATAGAAATATTAAGGAATACATTTGAGGATAGCAATATCGAAATAGCCCTTTGTTACGGAAACACTCAGGTGCCTCCGGAAGAACTTCGTCTGAAAATCATTTCAGAGTTACATGAAAGTTTGGTAGGAGGACATAAGGGTTTAACAAAGACATATTGCAGAATTCGAGAACGATTTTATTGGCCAGGTATGCGCAACGATATTCAAAATTATATCCGTACTTGCAATAGTTGCCAGAATCAAAAATTAGTAAGAACTAAAACTCGTGAACCAATGTTAATCACTGACACTCCTTTGGAGCCATTTTCTAAAGTATCATTAGACACTGTAGGTCCTTTACCCACTACTCCCAGCGGGAACAAACATATACTAACTATGCAAGATAATTTGACAAAATATTGCATAGCTGTCCCTGTTCCGGACATAAAAGCAGAAACTATAGCTCACGCACTGGTTACTAACCTTATATTGCAGTATGGAACGCCACGCGCAATACTAACGGACAAAGGGACTAGTTTCATTAATAAGATAATTCGGAACTTAGCAAAAATCTTCAAAATTCAACATGTCACTACATCCGGGTATAGACCCCAAACCAATGGTGCATTGGAAAGAAGTCACATAGTGTTAACCGAATACATTAGCCATTACATGAATGATTTTGACGATTGGGATAGATTAGTACCCTTTGCTATGTTTTCTTATAATACATCTGTCCATGAAGCCACAAATTTTACCCCGTATGAATTAGTTTTTGGCAAACTTGCGCGTTGCCCAAGTTCCTTCCCGAACGACGAGAATTTAGTCACATACAATTCCTATTTACATGATTTAATAACGCGACTTTCAGAAATGCAAGTAATAGCAGGACAAAATTTAGTTCAGGCAAAGGAAAGATCAAAAGTGTACTATGATAGGAACGCCCGACCCTTCAAAGGCAAAATAGGGGATATGGTACGTGTTTTAGTAGAACCAAAAAGGGGAAAATTCGCCAAGCGCTATCACGGACCATATAAAATTATTGGGATACTAGAAGGAAACAATGTTTTGTTAAGAGATGAAGCTGGTAAAATGCTCACCAAACATGTCGATAAATTACAATTAAATTGGAGTCCTGATTGATTTGACTGATTCAGGAAGAAGGTTGACGCTGACCCGACTTAGAAATGCAAATTGATAAACAGTTAGCTTTGAACTATAGTTTAGCAATGAGTCAATATTCAGAATCTGTTGAAATTTCTTCGAAACATTACATTACTGCAACGCATCGCTTTATCACGGCTTTGAGTACTGCGCGCAACGGAAAATTACATACATCGCTATTGAGCGGATATAGTTTCAAGACAATAACAAACTGGAACGCACATCTGATTCTTTGTATGAAATTGAAGCCCAACTAGAGGAAATTGGAGAACATCACCGAGCAAGAAAATCACATTTGTCATTGACGTACGGAACAATAGCGGCACAGGCCTTGATTATAATAGGATTATTGGTCTATTATTTCTGGGATCCACTGAGGAAATTCAAGAATTGTCTATTTCAGAAAACAGACCACCGTTACCTATTCAAAGAGCGATGATAAACTGCTAGAAACATGTATACTTAATAACAAACCCTGACAGTCCAAGGACTATGGGAATTCCCTTGTCAGAACTTGTTGTTAGCTACGATTCTTCTTATGTTCTTTTCCTTCTTCGACAATGATTTTGTTATTTCATAATTTTGGTCTTGCTTTCTGTGACTGTCTGTACACTAGCGAAATGGCATCGTCCAGTTTCTCCCGGCCAGAGATTCTCGATCGGCGACTCTTCGTCAGCCGTTTGGCGCCGTACACCAAAAAGGAGAAACTGATGGAGATATTTCACCCGTATGGAGTTGAACATGTGGTGGTGCTGCGGAAGACATCAGGGAACAATGCTTTCGTGACATTTAAGTCTATAGACGGAGCAAAGAAGGCTTTGGCTGCGGCGGACGTAGGAATAATATGCCATAAGAGGAAGCTAAGGGTGCTGATGGCGGACTCGTGGCACAGCACCAAGTTAATTCCCCCACGACCTGACGTGAACCCATTCCCTGGGTTTGATTTGCGTGAGCGGATTCCACTCCCAATAGAATGCATCTCTAAAATTGCCAACTATTTGCCGTTTGCTGACAGGAGCCGTCTAGAGATGGTCTCTAGAAGGTGGCGACTCGGAAGCCTCGCCTCGTATCACGGTCTTCGCCATATCGACCTGAATGACTGGTGCTGGCCAAATGGATGGGAAGGGACGATAGTGAGCACTAAGTCATTTTACTGGTTCCTGAAGAGAGCAGGTAGTCAGCTAAAGAGCATACGGATAGATGAAGAACCATTGGCAAAATGTTTGAGACCCCAAGTTATCTCCATTGCCATAAGAAGTTGTCCAGAACTGCAAGCAATAGATCTAACTGCTGTGACGATCCGGCCATCGACCTTGAGAGACCTGGAGTCGGGGGCACCACGTCTTACTTGCCTCAAACTGGGGAAATGTGAGGGTCCCGTGGATCCTGAACTCTTTAAGGTCCTGGCCCTAGCAGGAATTCTAAAGTCTTTCTGTCTTACGAATACGGACATCACTGGGAAGTCCCTTCCGGCAATCAACAAAAATTTAGAAACATTTTCTCTCCACCGATGCGAACAACTAAAACCTTCAAACCTAGCAACCACTCTTCAAGGGTTGCGGAATCTGAATTATTTAAAGATCAGTATATGTAAAAATTTAATAGACCATAGTATTTTGCAGGCGTTAATTAACAACTCAGACCTGCAGACGACCCTAACAACCTTGGAGTTGCACTTCTGTGGTTTCGAGGAGCCCATGCCTGAAATGGAAATGGAGGAAGGCAACGAGGCAGTTGAAAGGGGAGATTTTGCCGAGCTGGAGCTGGGCCCGGTAGAGATGGCTGTCTCTTTCCCCTCAAAATATCGGAGTATAACAACCCTGAGTCTTACCTTCTGCGGATGGGTTGCTTCTGGCCTTGTCTCAGAGATTGGCCTATACATGGGGGAAGTAACATCTTTAAATCTGAGTGGTTGCACAAACATCAAAGGAGAATTCGTTCTGGAACCACTCCGGAAATTGGAAAAACTAAAAATCCTAAATATCAACTACATGCATCCGACTGTCGGGGGGTGGATGCTACAATTCCTCAAGGGCTTGGTAGAGGTCCACTGCAGAGAAAGCCAAGGTATCACTGATGAGGACATTTGTGGCTTGCTACGGCAGTGTCCAGAAATAGTCACAATTGATGTGGAGAGCTGCCCAACCGTCAGTAAAACCGTACTGGACTGTGCGTACGAGGTGGTGACGCTCGGTGAACGGACGGGGCCAATACATCTGTATGTCGGAGGCACCACGATTACGCGATACACGCGGTACAAACCTAACCATCATCTGCGCGTCATTCACGACCTAATATACGAACCCCTATTTTAACCCACTTAAATTGTAACGGGATTGCATTGCGTCAATGTGCAAACATTATGGGAATTCCCTAGTCCAATGCAACCTGAGCCTGTACGTCCATATACATATACGATCATAAGCGCTACCGTACCTTATACCTTCAGTATACATCGTCGGGGACGACGATGGTTCCAAGGAGGGAGGGATGTTACGTTCGGAACGTAAAATTTTTCTTTTAAGTCAGGGTATGCATCAACAACGCCTAGCGTTATGGGAAATCCCTCGTTGATCATACTCCTGCCTATTAATTAATAATATTTTTGATAGAACAAAAACCCCTTTTCTTGGAACGTCGTCGTCTCAACGTACTGCCGTCCCGCGATACAGATAAGGCGGTGCTGACGCAGCGGCGTTCTCACCAGAGAGTCGCGTTCGGAAAGACCCAGTGATTCTCCTTCTGTGCCGAATCCGTTTTATGTAAGCGGCAGGGTGGCGTTTCAACAATGCTTTGCAGCATTGTGGGAGAACCCTCGTTGAGCACACCTCTGACCGTCGCGTTAAACATTGTAACATAATCAGTAACGGCTACAGCGGGAATGCGCAGACTGGATCATTTCTTAGAAGACTGACGAAATTGTATGCTCTACATCCGGTGCAGGGAACCGCGCCTTCCCACGATCTTGTCGCATGTGTGAATTAGTAATTAATTAAAAATTGTTGTTAAAATTTGAATACCCAACACAATTTCTGATAGTCAACCGACTGTGGGACTCCCCTAGTCAGAAATTGTGTATATGAAATCATGAACATTAAGGGAGGACCTTTAGCTGTGCGAAATTGTATGTGAGACGTCATGTTTTCCTGTGAGTACAAATATTCCGTAAAGATTGATCATATATTTGAATCGGGAGTCTGATGGATGGACGTGAAAACGCACACACACACCGCCTCGTTAAGTAGACGGGCCCATGGTAGCGCGGCCGAGCGATAAAATGCAGCGTAAGCATTTTCGGTACGGACCCACTGTGGTCGCTGCCGAGAGCGTGAAGCTGCGGCACTCTGTGACGATAAATCGTGAGGTGCGTGTCATTGGGGTCCGCAAGTGTTTTAGAGCTAGAGTTCTCCGGTCTACTGTGTAACCGCGTGAAAGACTCGACTTTGCGAAACAAATATTCTAATAACTTCGAAACTATTTATTCTGTTAACGATTTAATCCAAATTTTTATTGTATCTACTAGTTAAAATTATTATTATTCAGTTTCATTTCATAATTCAACTCAGTACTACTCTGTGACGATAAATCGTGAGGTGCGTGTCATTGGGGTCCGCAAGTGTTTTAGAGCTAGAGTTCTCCGGTCTACTGTGTAACCGCGTGAAAGACTCGACTTTGCGAAACAAATATTCTAATAACTTCGAAACTATTTATTCTGTTAACGATTTAATCCAAATTTTTATTGTATCTACTAGTTAAAATTATTATTATTCAGTTTCATTTCATAATTCAACTCAGTACTACTCTGTGACGATAAATCGTGAGGTGCGTGTCATTGGGTCCGCGAAGTCTTATAGAGCTAGAGTTCTCCGGTCTACTGTGTAACCGCGTGAAAGACTCAACTTTGCGAAACAATTCAAATCCTAAACTTTTCAAAACTAATTATTCGCTTAACTTACTTAGTTAATAATTTAATTTACATTATTTCCGTTTCAATTTATAATTCAAATCAAGTGTGTGTGTGTGTGTTTTCGCGTCTAATCCTTCTTTCTGATTCAGGTTTATCAGCGATCCAGAAAGTTTTCCAAAACTTAAAAAGCAAATTTAAAGCATATTGTCAATTAGATTATTGTGACTGTCTGGTGAGTTGCACATCTTATCTCTTTTTGTACACGAAAATACACCGTTATAATTAATTCGTACCTAACGATAATTTCTGACAGTCAAACGACTGTGGGATTCCCCTAGTCAGGAATTATACCGATTTCACAAACGTCTATTCTTTCTAAATTATTGATTGATTTGTTCATATTCAGTTCTGTTAAATGTTTTACATCCATTCATTATTTAATCATTAAAACTTTATTTACTATTAAATTCTACTCATCAATTACCTATCTGATTCCATTGAAAAGACCCGTACGGGACTAGAGCACCAACGATCCCAAAATCTACCCCTTCTCCTTCTGAGAAGGTACCTAAATAATTATCAACTAAAAGAATCGACTGTTACGACTGCGGCGAGCCTCCTTGCTTTTTCTAAATCATAAACTCAATCCAGCAATAATTGATAGTCTAACGACTGTGGGATACCCCTAATCGATATTGCGTCTAAAAATCGTGCCGCTCGAACACTAAAAAGGCCGCGGCACGTAACACATGCGCCTCTTATTTGCAACTTTAAGGCGATGCCTTTGAAGCTGAAATCTAGTATACCTCCTTCCAATTCATGTTCTCCTGATATATTGGCCACAATCGGGCGAAAATTTTCAGAATGCACAAAATTGGGCTTTGTAACAGGACAACATGCTGTCGACAGAGATGGCACGAAGTAACGTCCCCGGAGAGCAAATCAATGAGCGAGAAGTGGCGCAGATGTTTCGAGACAGTGACTGTTTAGCGAAGAGCGGCAGAATTTTCGAACGCCTCTTGAAAGGCCTGCGCATCTTATTTGCAACTTTAAGGCGATGCCTTTGAAGCTGAAATCTAGTGTACCTCCATCCAATTCATGTTCTCCTGATATATTGGCCACAATCGGGCGAAAATTTTCAGAATGCACAAAATTGGGCTTTGTAACAGGACAACATGCTGTCGACAGAGATGGCACAAAGTAACGTCTCCGGAGAGCAAATCAAAGAGCGAGAAGTGGCGCAGATGTTTCGAGACAGTGACTGTTTAACGAAGAGACGCAGAATTTTAGAACGCCTCTTGAAAGGCCTGCGCCTCTTATTTGCAACTTTAAGGCGATGCATATGAAGCTAAAATCTAGTGTACCTCCTTCTACTTCATGTTCGCCTGATATATTGGCCACAATCTGGCGAAAATTTTCAGAATGCACAAAATTGGACTTTGTAACAGGAGAACATGCCGTCGAAAGGGATGGCACAACGTAACGTCTCCGGAGAGCAAATCAAAGAGCGAGAAGTGGCGCAGATGTTTCGAGACAGTGACTGCTTAACGAAGAGACGCAGAATTTTAGAACGCCTCTTGAAAGGCCTGCGCCTCTGATTTGATACTTTTAAGCGATGCCTTTGAAGCTGAAATTTAGTATACCTCATTCCAATTGATGTTCTCCTGATATGTTGGCCAAAATCTGGCGAAAATTTTCAGATTGCACAAAATTGGGCTTTGTAACAGGAGAACATGCCGTCGAAAGAGATGGCACAATGTAACATCTCCGGAGAGCAAATCAAAGAGCGAGATGTGGCGCAGATGTTTCGAGACAGTGACTGTTTAACGAAGAGCCGCAGAATTTTCGAACGCCTCTTGAAAGGCATGCGCCTCTTATTTGCAACTTTAAGGCGATGCCTTTGAAGCTGAAATCTAGTATACCTCCTTCCACTTCATGTTCTCCTGACATATTGGCCACAATCTGGCGAAAATTTTCAGAATGCACAAAATTGGGCTTTGTAACAGGACAACATGCCGTCGACAGAGATGGCACGAAGTAACGTCCCCGGAGAGCAAATCAAAGAGCGAGAAGTGGCGCAGATGTTTCGAGACAGTGACTGTTTAGCGAAGAGCGGCAGAATTTTCGAACGCCTCTTGAAAGGCCTGCGCATCTTATTTGCAACTTTAAGGCGATGCCTTTGAAGCTGAAATCTAGTGTACCTCCATCCAATTGATGTTCTCCTGATATGTTGGCCAAAATCTGGCGAAAATTTTCAGATTGCACAAAATTGGGCTTTGTAACAGGAGAACATGCCGTCGAAAGAGATGGCACAATGTAACATCTCCGGAGAGCAAATCAAAGAGCGAGATGTGGCGCAGATGTTTCGAGACAGTGACTGTTTAACGAAGAGCCGCAGAATTTTCGAACGCCTCTTGAAAGGCATGCGCCTCTTATTTGCAACTTTAAGGCGATGCCTTTGAAGCTGAAATCTAGTATACCTCCTTCCACTTCATGTTCTCCTGATATATTGGCCAAAATCTGGCGAAAATTTTCAGAATGCACAAAATTGGACTTTGTAACAGGAGAACATGCCGTCGAAAGAGATGGCACAATGTAACATCTCCGGAGAGCAAATCAAAGAGCGAGATGTGGCGCAGATGTTTCGAGACAGTGACTGCTTAACGAAGAGACGCAGAATTTTAGAACGCCTCTTGAAAGGCCTGCGCCTCTTATTTGCAACTTTAAGGCGATGCATATGAAGCTAAAATCTAGTGTACCTCCTTCTACTTCATGTTCGCCTGATATATTGGCCACAATCTGGCGAAAATTTTCAGAATGCACAAAATTGGACTTTGTAACAGGAGAACATGCCGTCGAAAGGGATGGCACAACGTAACGTCTCCGGAGAGCAAATCAAAGAGCGAGAAGTGGCGCAGATGTTTCGAGACAGTGACTGCTTAACGAAGAGACGCAGAATTTTAGAACGCCTCTTGAAAGGCCTGCGCCTCTGATTTGATACTTTTAAGCGATGCCTTTGAAGCTGAAATTTAGTATACCTCATTCCAATTGATGTTCTCCTGATATGTTGGCCAAAATCTGGCGAAAATTTTCAGATTGCACAAAATTGGGCTTTGTAACAGGAGAACATGCCGTCGAAAGAGATGGCACAATGTAACATCTCCGGAGAGCAAATCAAAGAGCGAGATGTGGCGCAGATGTTTCGAGACAGTGACTGTTTAACGAAGAGCCGCAGAATTTTCGAACGCCTCTTGAAAGGCATGCGCCTCTTATTTGCAACTTTAAGGCGATGCCTTTGAAGCTGAAATCTAGTATACCTCCTTCCACTTCATGTTCTCCTGACATATTGGCCACAATCTGGCGAAAATTTTCAGAATGCACAAAATTGGGCTTTGTAACAGGACAACATGCCGTCGACAGAGATGGCACGAAGTAACGTCCCCGGAGAGCAAATCAAAGAGCGAGAAGTGGCGCAGATGTTTCGAGACAGTGACTGTTTAGCGAAGAGCGGCAGAATTTTCGAACGCCTCTTGAAAGGCCTGCGCATCTTATTTGCAACTTTAAGGCGATGCCTTTGAAGCTGAAATCTAGTGTACCTCCATCCAATTGATGTTCTCCTGATATGTTGGCCAAAATCTGGCGAAAATTTTCAGATTGCACAAAATTGGGCTTTGTAACAGGAGAACATGCCGTCGAAAGAGATGGCACAATGTAACATCTCCGGAGAGCAAATCAAAGAGCGAGATGTGGCGCAGATGTTTCGAGACAGTGACTGTTTAACGAAGAGCCGCAGAATTTTCGAACGCCTCTTGAAAGGCATGCGCCTCTTATTTGCAACTTTAAGGCGATGCCTTTGAAGCTGAAATCTAGTATACCTCCTTCCACTTCATGTTCTCCTGATATATTGGCCAAAATCTGGCGAAAATTTTCAGAATGCACAAAATTGGACTTTGTAACAGGAGAACATGCCGTCGAAAGAGATGGCACAATGTAACATCTCCGGAGAGCAAATCAAAGAGCGAGATGTGGCGCAGATGTTTCGAGACAGTGACTGCTTAACGAAGAGACGCAGAATTTTAGAACGCCTCTTGAAAGGCCTGCGCCTCTTATTTGCAACTTTAAGGCGATGCATATGAAGCTAAAATCTAGTGTACCTCCTTCTACTTCATGTTCGCCTGATATATTGGCCACAATCTGGCGAAAATTTTCAGAATGCACAAAATTGGACTTTGTAACAGGAGAACATGCCGTCGAAAGGGATGGCACAACGTAACGTCTCCGGAGAGCAAATCAAAGAGCGAGAAGTGGCGCAGATGTTTCGAGACAGTGACTGCTTAACGAAGAGACGCAGAATTTTAGAACGCCTCTTGAAAGGCCTGCGCCTCTGATTTGATACTTTTAAGCGATGCCTTTGAAGCTGAAATTTAGTATACCTCATTCCAATTGATGTTCTCCTGATATGTTGGCCAAAATCTGGCGAAAATTTTCAGATTGCACAAAATTGGGCTTTGTAACAGGAGAACATGCCGTCGAAAGAGATGGCACAATGTAACATCTCCGGAGAGCAAATCAAAGAGCGAGATGTGGCGCAGATGTTTCGAGACAGTGACTGTTTAACGAAGAGCCGCAGAATTTTCGAACGCCTCTTGAAAGGCATGCGCCTCTTATTTGCAACTTTAAGGCGATGCCTTTGAAGCTGAAATCTAGTATACCTCCTTCCACTTCATGTTCTCCTGATATATTGGCCACAATCTGGCGAAAATTTTCAGAATGCACAAAATTGGACTTTGTAACAGGAGAACATGCCGTCGAAAGGGATGGCACAACGTAACGTCTCCGGAGAGCAAATCAAAGAGCGAGATGTGGCGCAGATGTTTCGAGACAGTGACTGTTTAACGAAGAGCCGCAGAATTTTCGAACGCCTCTTGAAAGGCATGCGCCTCTTATTTGCAACTTTAAGGCGATGCCTTTGAAGCTGAAATCTAGTATACCTCCTTCCACTTCATGTTCTCCTGATATATTGGCCAAAATCTGGCGAAAATTTTCAGAATGCACAAAATTGGACTTTGTAACAGGAGAACATGCCGTCGAAAGAGATGGCACAATGTAACATCTCCGGAGAGCAAATCAAAGAGCGAGATGTGGCGCAGATGTTTCGAGACAGTGACTGTTTAACGAAGAGACGCAGAATTTTAGAACGCCTCTTGAAAGGCCTGCGCCTCTTATTTGCAACTTTAAGGCGATGCATATGAAGCTAAAATCTAGTGTACCTCCTTCTACTTCATGTTCGCCGGATATATTGGCCACAATCTGGCGAAAATTTTCAGAATGCACAAAATTGGACTTTGTAACAGGAGAACATGCCGTCGAAAGGGATGGCACAACGTAACGTCTCCGGAGAGCAAATCAAAGAGCGAGAAGTGGCGCAGATGTTTCGAGACAGTGACTGCTTAACGAAGAGACGCAGAATTTTAGAACGCCTCTTGAAAGGCCTGCGCCTCTGATTTGCAACTTTAAGGCGATGCCTTTGAAGCTGAAATCTAGTATACCTCCTTCCACTTCATGTTCTCCTGACATATTGGCCACAATCTGGCGAAAATTTTCAGAATGCACAAAATTGGGCTTTGTAACAGGACAACATGCCGTCGACAGAGATGGCACGAAGTAACGTCCCCGGAGAGCAAATCAAAGAGCGAGAAGTGGCGCAGATGTTTCGAGACAGTGACTGTTTAGCGAAGAGCGGCAGAATTTTCGAACGCCTCTTGAAAGGCCTGCGCATCTTATTTGCAACTTTAAGGCGATGCCTTTGAAGCTGAAATCTAGTGTACCTCCATCCAATTGATGTTCTCCTGATATGTTGGCCAAAATCTGGCGAAAATTTTCAGATTGCACAAAATTGGGCTTTGTAACAGGAGAACATGCCGTCGAAAGAGATGGCACAATGTAACATCTCCGGAGAGCAAATCAAAGAGCGAGATGTGGCGCAGATGTTTCGAGACAGTGACTGTTTAACGAAGAGCCGCAGAATTTTCGAACGCCTCTTGAAAGGCATGCGCCTCTTATTTGCAACTTTAAGGCGATGCCTTTGAAGCTGAAATCTAGTATACCTCCTTCCACTTCATGTTCTCCTGATATATTGGCCAAAATCTGGCGAAAATTTTCAGAATGCACAAAATTGGACTTTGTAACAGGAGAACATGCCGTCGAAAGAGATGGCACAATGTAACATCTCCGGAGAGCAAATCAAAGAGCGAGATGTGGCGCAGATGTTTCGAGACAGTGACTGTTTAACGAAGAGACGCAGAATTTTAGAACGCCTCTTGAAAGGCCTGCGCCTCTTATTTGCAACTTTAAGGCGATGCATATGAAGCTAAAATCTAGTGTACCTCCTTCTACTTCATGTTCGCCTGATATATTGGCCACAATCTGGCGAAAATTTTCAGAATGCACAAAATTGGACTTTGTAACAGGAGAACATGCCGTCGAAAGGGATGGCACAACGTAACGTCTCCGGAGAGCAAATCAAAGAGCGAGAAGTGGCGCAGATGTTTCGAGACAGTGACTGCTTAACGAAGAGACGCAGAATTTTAGAACGCCTCTTGAAAGGCCTGCGCCTCTGATTTGATACTTTTAAGCGATGCCTTTGAAGCTGAAATTTAGTATACCTCATTCCAATTGATGTTCTCCTGATATGTTGGCCAAAATCTGGCGAAAATTTTCAGATTGCACAAAATTGGGCTTTGTAACAGGAGAACATGCCGTCGAAAGAGATGGCACAATGTAACATCTCCGGAGAGCAAATCAAAGAGCGAGATGTGGCGCAGATGTTTCGAGACAGTGACTGTTTAACGAAGAGCCGCAGAATTTTCGAACGCCTCTTGAAAGGCATGCGCCTCTTATTTGCAACTTTAAGGCGATGCCTTTGAAGCTGAAATCTAGTATACCTCCTTCCACTTCATGTTCTCCTGATATATTGGCCAAAATCTGGCGAAAATTTTCAGAATGCACAAAATTGGACTTTGTAACAGGAGAACATGCCGTCGAAAGAGATGGCACAATGTAACATCTGCGGAGAGCAAATCAAAGAGCGAGATGTGGCGCAGATGTTTCGAGACAGTGACTGTTTAGCGAAGAGCGGCAGAATTTTCGAACGCCTCTTGAAAGGCCTGCGCATCTTATTTGCAACTTTAAGGCGATGCCATTCAAGCTGAAATCTAGTGTACCTCCTTCCAATTCATGTTCTCCTGATATATTGGCCACAATCGGGCGAAAATTTTCAGAATGCACAAAATTGGGCTTTGTAACAGGACAACATGCTGTCGACAGAGATGGCACAAAGTAACGTCTCCGGAGAGCAAATCAAAGAGCGAGAAGTGGCGCAGATGTTTCGAGACAGTGACTGTTTAACGAAGAGACGCAGAATTTTAGAACGCCTCTTGAAAGGCCAGCGCCTCTTATTTGCAACTTTAAGGCGATGCATATGAAGCTAAAATCTAGTGTACCTCCTTCTACTTCATGTTCGCCTGATATATTGGCCACAATCTGGCGAAAATTTTCAGAATGCACAAAATTGGACTTTGTAACAGGAGAACATGCCGTCGAAAGGGATGGCACAACGTAACGTCTCCGGCGAGCAAATCAAAGAGCGAGAAGTGGCGCAGATGTTTCGAGACAGTGACTGCTTTACGAAGAGACGCAGAATTTTAGAACGCCTCTTGAAAGGCCTGCGCCTCTGATTTGATACTTTTAAGCGATGCCTTTGAAGCTGAAATCTAGTATACCTCCTTCCACTTCATGTTCTCCTGATATGTTGGCTAAATCTGGCGAAAATTTTCAGAATGCACAAAATTGGACTTTGTAACAGGAGAACATGCCGTCGAAAGAGATGGCACAATGTAACATCTCCGGAGAGCAAATCAAAGAGCGAGATGTGGCGCAGATGTTTCGAGACAGTGACTGTTTAACGAAGAGACGCAGAATTTTAGAACGCCTCTTGAAAGGCCCGCGCCTCTTATTTGCAACTTTAATGCGATGCCTTTGAAGCTGAAATTTAGTATTCCTCCTTCCACTTCATGTTCTCCTGATATGTTGGCCACAATCTGGAGAAAATTTTCAGAATGCACAAAATTGGGCTTTGTAACAGGACAACATGCCGTCGACAGAGATGGCACAAAGTAACGTCTCCGGAGAGCAAATCAAAGAGCGAGATGTGGCGCAGATGTTTCGAGACAGTGACTGTTTAACGAAGAGACGCAGAATTTTCGAACGCCTCTTGAAAGGCATGCGCCTCTTATTTGCAACTTTAAGGCGATGCCTTTGAAGCTGAAATCTAGTATACCTCCTTCCACTTCATGTTCTCCCGATATATTGGCCAAAATCTGGCGAAAATTTTCAGAACGCACAAAATTGGACTTTGTAACAGGAGAACATGCCGTCGAAAGAGATGGCACAAAGTAACGTCTCCGGAGAGCAAATCAAAGAGCGAGAAGTGGCGCAGATGTTTCGAGACAGTGACTGTTTAACGAAGAGACGCAGAATTTTAGAACGCCTCTTGAAAGGCCCGCGCCTCTTATTTGCAACTTTAATGCAATGCCTTTGAAGCTGAAATTTAGTATACCTCCTTCCACTTCATGTTCTCCTGATATGTTGGCTAAATCTGGCGAAAATTTTCAGAATGCACAAAATTGGACTTTGTAACAGGAGAACATGCCGTCGAAAGAGATGGCACAATGTAACATCTCCGGAGAGCAAATCAAAGAGCGAGATGTGGCGCAGATGTTTCGAGACAGTGACTGTTTAACGAAGAGACGCAGAATTTTCGAACGCCTCTTGAAAGGCATGCGCCTCTTATTTGCAACTTTAAGGCGATGCCTTTGAAGCTGAAATCTAGTATACCTCCTTCCACTTCATGTTCTCCTGACATATTGGCCACAATCTGGCGAAAATTTTCAGAATGCACAAAATTGGGCTTTGTAACAGGACAACATGCCGTCGACAGAGATGGCACGAAGTAACGTCCCCGGAGAGCAAATCAAAGAGCGAGAAGTGGCGCAGATGTTTCGAGACAGTGACTGTTTAGCGAAGTGCGGCAGAATTTTCGAACGCCTCTTGAAAGGCCTGCGCATCTTATTTGCAACTTTAAGGCGATGCCTTTGAAGCTGAAATCTAGTGTACCTCCTTCCAATTCATGTTCTCCTGATATATTGGCCACAATCGGGCGAAAATTTTCAGAATGCACAAAATTGGGCTTTGTAACAGGACAACATGCTGTCGACAGAGATGGCACAAAGTAACGTCTCCGGAGAGCAAATCAAAGAGCGAGAAGTGGCGCAGATGTTTCGAGACAGTGACTGTTTAACGAAGAGACGCAGAATTTTAGAACGCCTCTTGAAAGGCCTGCGCCTCTTATTTGCAACTTTAAGGCGATGCATATGAAGCTAAAATCTAGTGTACCTCCTTCTACTTCATGTTCGCCTGATATATTGGCCACAATCTGGCGAAAATTTTCAGAATGCACAAAATTGGACTTTGTAACAGGAGAACATGCCGTCGAAAGGGATGGCACAACGTAACGTCTCCGGAGAGCAAATCAAAGAGCGAGAAGTGGCGCAGATGTTTCGAGACAGTGACTGCTTAACGAAGAGACACAGAATTTTAGAACGCCTCTTGAAAGGCCTGCGCCTCTGATTTGATACTTTTAAGCGATGCCTTTGAAGCTGAAATTTAGTATACCTCATTCCAATTGATGTTCTCCTGATATGTTGGCCAAAATCTGGCGAAAATTTTCAGATTGCACAAAATTTGGGCTTTGTAACAGGAGAACATGCCGTCGAAAGAGATGGCACAATGTAACATCTCCGGAGAGCAAATCAAAGAGCGAGATGTGGCGCAGATGTTTCGAGACAGTGACTGTTTAACGAAGAGCCGCAGAATTTTCGAACGCCTCTTGAAAGGCATGCGCCTCGTATTTGCAACTTTAAGGCGATGCCTTTGAAGCTGAAATCTAGTATACCTCCTTCCACTTCATGTTCTCCTGATATATTGGCCAAAATCTGGCGAAAATTTTCAGAATGCACAAAATTGGACTTTGTAACAGGAGAACATGCCGTCGAAAGAGATGGCACAATGTAACATCTCCGGAGAGCAAATCAAAGAGCGAGATGTGGCGCAGATGTTTCGAGACAGTGACTGTTTAACGAAGAGACGCAGAATTTTAGAACGCCTCTTGAAAGGCCTGCGCCTCTTATTTGCAACTTTAAGGCGATGCATATGAAGCTAAAATCTAGTGTACCTCCTTCTACTTCATGTTCGCCTGATATATTGGCCACAATCTGGCGAAAATTTTCAGAATGCACAAAATTGGACTTTGTAACAGGAGAACATGCCGTCGAAAGGGATGGCACAACGTAACGTCTCCGGAGAGCAAATCAAAGAGCGAGAAGTGGCGCAGATGTTTCGAGACAGTGACTGCTTAACGAAGAGACGCAGAATTTTAGAACGCCTCTTGAAAGGCCTGCGCCTCTGATTTGATACTTTTAAGCGATGCCTTTGAAGCTGAAATTTAGTATACCTCATTCCAATTGATGTTCTCCTGATATGTTGGCCAAAATCTGGCGAAAATTTTCAGATTGCACAAAATTGGGCTTTGTAACAGGAGAACATGCCGTCGAAAGAGATGGCACAATGTAACATCTCCGGAGAGCAAATCAAAGAGCGAGATGTGGCGCAGATGTTTCGAGACAGTGACTGTTTAACGAAGAGCCGCAGAATTTCGAACGCCTCTTGAAAGGCATGCGCCTCTTATTTGCAACTTTAAGGCGATGCCTTTGAAGCTGAAATCTAGTATACCTCCTTCCACTTCATGTTCTCCTGATATATTGGCCAAAATCTGGCGAAAATTTTCAGAATGCACAAAATTGGACTTTGTAACAGGAGAACATGCCGTCGAAAGAGATGGCACAATGTAACATCTCCGGAGAGCAAATCAAAGAGCGAGATGTGGCGCAGATGTTTCGAGACAGTGACTGTTTAACGAAGAGACGCAGAATTTTAGAACGCCTCTTGAAAGGCCTGCGCCTCTTATTTGCAACTTTAAGGCGATGCATATGAAGCTAAAATCTAGTGTACCTCCTTCTACTTCATGTTCGCCTGATATATTGGCCACAATCTGGCGAAAATTTTCAGAATGCACAAAATTGGACTTTGTAACAGGAGAACATGCCGTCGAAAGGGATGGCACAACGTAACGTCTCCGGAGAGCAAATCAAAGAGCGAGAAGTGGCGCAGATGTTTCGAGACAGTGACTGCTTAACGAAGAGACGCAGAATTTTAGAACGCCTCTTGAAAGGCCTGCGCCTCTGATTTGATACTTTTAAGCGATGCCTTTGAAGCTGAAATTTAGTATACCTCATTCCAATTGATGTTCTCCTGATATGTTGGCCAAAATCTGGCGAAAATTTTCAGATTGCACAAAATTGGGGCTTTGTAACAGGAGAACATGCCGTCGAAAGAGATGGCACAATGTAACATCTCCGGAGAGCAAATCAAAGAGCGAGATGTGGCGCAGATGTTTCGAGACAGTGACTGTTTAACGAAGAGCCGCAGAATTTTCGAACGCCTCTTGAAAGGCATGCGCCTCTTATTTGCAACTTTAAGGCGATGCCTTTGAAGCTGAAATCTAGTATACCTCCTTCCACTTCATGTTCTCCTGATATATTGGCCAAAATCTGGCGAAAATTTTCAGAATGCACAAAATTGGACTTTGTAACAGGAGAACATGCCGTCGAAAGAGATGGCACAATGTAACATCTCCGGAGAGCAAATCAAAGAGCGAGATGTGGCGCAGATGTTTCGAGACAGTGACTGTTTAGCGAAGAGCGGCAGAATTTTCGAACGCCTCTTGAAAGGCCTGCGCCTCTTATTTGCAACTTTAAGGCGATGCATATGAAGCTAAAATCTAGTGTACCTCCTTCTACTTCATGTTCGCCTGATATATTGGCCACAATCTGGCGAAAATTTTCAGAATGCACAAAATTGGACTTTGTAACAGGACAACATGCCGTCGACAGAGATGGCACGAAGTAACGTCCCCGGAGAGCAAATCAAAGAGCGAGAAGTGGCGCAGATGTTTCGAGACAGTGACTGTTTAGCGAAGAGCGGCAGAATTTTCGAACGCCTCTTGAAAGGCCTGCGCATCTTATTTGCAACTTTAAGGCGATGCCTTTGAAGCTGAAATCTAGTGTACCTCCATCCAATTCATGTTCTCCTGATATATTGGCCACAATCGGGCGAAAATTTTCAGAATGCACAAAATTGGGCTTTGTAACAGGACAACATGCTGTCGACAGAGATGGCACAAAGTAACGTCTCCGGAGAGCAAATCAAAGAGCGAGAAGTGGCGCAGATGTTTCGAGACAGTGACTGTTTAACGAAGAGACGCAGAATTTTAGAACGCCTCTTGAAAGGCCTGCGCCTCTTATTTGCAACTTTAAGGCGATGCATATGAAGCTAAAATCTAGTGTACCTCCTTCTACTTCATGTTCGCCTGATATATTGGCCACAATCTGGCGAAAATTTTCAGAATGCACAAAATTGGACTTTGTAACAGGAGAACATGCCGTCGAAAGGGATGGCACAACGTAACGTCTCCGGAGAGCAAATCAAAGAGCGAGAAGTGGCGCAGATGTTTCGAGACAGTGACTGCTTAACGAAGAGACGCAGAATTTTAGAACGCCTCTTGAAAGGCCTGCGCCTCTGATTTGATACTTTTAAGCGATGCCTTTGAAGCTGAAATTTAGTATACCTCATTCCAATTGATGTTCTCCTGATATGTTGGCCAAAATCTGGCGAAAATTTTCAGATTGCACAAAATTGGGCTTTGTAACAGGAGAACATGCCGTCGAAAGAGATGGCACAATGTAACATCTCCGGAGAGCAAATCAAAGAGCGAGATGTGGCGCAGATGTTTCGAGACAGTGACTGTTTAACGAAGAGCCGCAGAATTTTCGAACGCCTCTTGAAAGGCATGCGCCTCTTATTTGCAACTTTAAGGCGATGCCTTTGAAGCTGAAATCTAGTATACCTCCTTCCACTTCATGTTCTCCTGATATATTGGCCAAAATCTGGCGAAAATTTTCAGAATGCACAAAATTGGACTTTGTAACAGGAGAACATGCCGTCGAAAGAGATGGCACAATGTAACATCTCCGGAGAGCAAATCAAAGAGCGAGATGTGGCGCAGATGTTTCGAGACAGTGACTGTTTAACGAAGAGACGCAGAATTTTAGAACGCCTCTTGAAAGGCCTGCGCCTCTTATTTGCAACTTTAAGGCGATGCATATGAAGCTAAAATCTAGTGTACCTCCTTCTACTTCATGTTCGCCTGATATATTGGCCACAATCTGGCGAAAATTTTCAGAATGCACAAAATTGGACTTTGTAACAGGAGAACATGCCGACGAAAGGGATGGCACGAAGTAACGTCCCCGGAGAGCAAATCAAAGAGCGAGAAGTGGCGCAGATGTTTCGAGACAGTGACTGTTTAGCGAAGAGCGGCAGAATTTTCGAACGCCTCTTGAAAGGCCTGCGCATCTTATTTGCAACTTTAAGGCGATGCCTTTGATGCTGAAATCTAGTGTACCTCCTTCCAATTCATGTTCTCCTGATATATTGGCCACAATCGGGCGAAAATTTTCAGAATGCACAAAATTGGGCTTTGTAACAGGACAACATGCTGTCGACAGAGATGGCACAAAGTAACGTCTCCGGAGAGCAAATCAAAGAGCGAGAAGTGGCGCAGATGTTTCGAGACAGTGACTGTTTAACGAAGAGACGCAGAATTTTAGAACGCCTCTTGAAAGGCCTGCGCCTCTTATTTGCAACTTTAAGGCGATGCATATGAAGCTAAAATCTAGTGTACCTCCTTCTACTTCATGTTCGCCTGATATATTGGCCACAATCTGGCGAAAATTTTCAGAATGCACAAAATTGGACTTTGTAACAGGAGAACATGCCGTCGAAAGGGATGGCACAACGTAACGTCTCCGGAGAGCAAATCAAAGAGCGAGAAGTGGCGCAGATGTTTCGAGACAGTGACTGCTTAACGAAGAGACGCAGAATTTTAGAACGCCTCTTGAAAGGCCTGCGCCTCTGATTTGATACTTTTAAGCGATGCCTTTGAAGCTGAAATTTAGTATACCTCATTCCAATTGATGTTCTCCTGATATGTTGGCCAAAATCTGGCGAAAATTTTCAGATTGCACAAAATTGGGCTTTGTAACAGGAGAACATGCCGTCGAAAGAGATGGCACAATGTAACATCTCCGGAGAGCAAATCAAAGAGCGAGATGTGGCGCAGATGTTTCGAGACAGTGACTGTTTAACGAAGAGCCGCAGAATTTTCGAACGCCACTTGAAAGGCATGCGCCTCTTATTTGCAACTTTAAGGCGATGCCTTTGAAGCTGAAATCTAGTATACCTCCTTCCACTTCATGTTCTCCTGATATATTGGCCAAAATCTGGCGAAAATTTTCAGAATGCACAAAATTGGACTTTGTAACAGGAGAACATGCCGTCGAAAGAGATGGCACAATGTAACATCTCCGGAGAGCAAATCAAAGAGCGAGATGTGGCGCAGATGTTTCGAGACAGTGACTGTTTAACGAAGAGACGCAGAATTTTAGAACGCCTCTTGAAAGGCCTGCGCCTCTTATTTGCAACTTTAAGGCGATGCATATGAAGCTAAAATCTAGTGTACCTCCTTCTACTTCATGTTCGCCTGATATATTGGCCACAATCTGGCGAAAATTTTCAGAATGCACAAAATTGGACTTTGTAACAGGAGAACATGCCGTCGAAAGGGATGGCACAACGTAACGTCTCCGGCGAGCAAATCAAAGAGCGAGAAGTGGCGAAGATGTTTCGAGACAGTGGACTGCTTTACGAAGAGACGCAGAATTTTAGAACGCCTCTTGAAAGGCCTGCGCCTCTGATTTGATACTTTTAAGCGATGCCTTTGAAGCTGAAATCTAGTATACCTCCTTCCACTTCATGTTCTCCTGACATATTGGCCACAATCTGGCGAAAATTTTCAAAATGCACAAAATTGGGCTTTGTAACAGGACAACATGCCGTCGACAGAGATGGCACAATGTAACATCTCCGGAGAGCAAATCAAAGAGCGAGATGTGGCGCAGATGTTTCGAGACAGTGACTGTTTAACGAAGAGACGCAGAATTTTAGAACGCCTCTTGAAAGGCCTGCGCCTCTTATTTGCAACTTTAAGGCGATGCATATGAAGCTAAAATCTAGTGTACCTCCTTCTACTTCATGTTCGCCTGATATATTGGCCACAATCTGGCGAAAATTTTCAGAATGCACAAAATTGGACTTTGTAACAGGAGAACATGCGACGAAAGGGATGGCACAACGTAACGTCTCCGGAGAGCAAATCAAAGAGCGAGAAGTGGCGCAGATGTTTCGAGACAGTGACTGCTTAACGAAGAGACGCAGAATTTTAGAACGCCTCTTGAAAGGCCTGCGCCTCTGATTTGATACTTTTAAGCGATGCCTTTGAAGCTGAAATTTAGTATACCTCATTCCAATTGATGTTCTCCTGATATGTTGGCCAAAATCTGGCGAAAATTTCAGATTGCACAAAATTGGGCTTTGTAACAGGAGAACATGCCGTCGAAAGAGATGGCACAATGTAACATCTCCGGAGAGCAAATCAAAGAGCGAGATGTGGCGCAGATGTTTCGAGACAGTGACTGTTTAACGAAGAGCCGCAGAATTTTCGAACGCCTCTTGAAAGGCATGCGCCTCTTATTTGCAACTTTAAGGCGATGCCTTTGAAGCTGAAATCTAGTATACCTCCTTCCACTTCATGTTCTCCTGATATATTGGCCAAAATCTGGCGAAAATTTTCAGAATGCACAAAATTGGACTTTGTAACAGGAGAACATGCCGTCGAAAGAGATGGCACAATGTAACATCTCCGGAGAGCAAATCAAAGAGCGAGATGTGGCGCAGATGTTTCGAGACAGTGACTGTTTAACGAAGAGACGCAGAATTTTCGAACGCCTCTTGAAAGGCTGCGCCTCTTATTTGCAACTTTAAGGCGATGCATATGAAGCTAAAATCTAGTGTACCTCCTTCTACTTCATGTTCGCCTGATATATTGGCCACAATCTGGCGAAAATTTTCAGAATGCACAAAATTGGACTTTGTAACAGGAGAACATGCCGTCGAAAGGGATGGCACAACGTAACGTCTCCGGAGAGCAAATCAAAGAGCGAGAAGTGGCGCAGATGTTTCGAGACAGTGACTGCTTAACGAAGAGACGCAGAATTTTAGAACGCCTCTTGAAAGGCCTGCGCCTCTGATTTGATACTTTTAAGCGATGCCTTTGAAGCTGAAATTTAGTATACCTCATTCCAATTGATGTTCTCCTGATATGTTGGCCAAAATCTGGCGAAAATTTTCAGATTGCACAAAATTGGGCTTTGTAACAGGAGAACATGCCGTCGAAAGAGATGGCACAATGTAACATCTCCGGAGAGCAAATCAAAGAGCGAGATGTGGCGCAGATGTTTCGAGACAGTGACTGTTTAACGAAGAGCCGCAGAATTTTCGAACGCCACTTGAAAGGCATGCGCCTCTTATTTGCAACTTTAAGGCGATGCCTTTGAAGCTGAAATCTAGTATACCTCCTTCCACTTCATGTTCTCCTGATATATTGGCCAAAATCTGGCGAAAATTTTCAGAATGCACAAAATTGGACTTTGTAACAGGAGAACATGCCGTCGAAAGAGATGGCACAATGTAACATCTCCGGAGAGCAAATCAAAGAGCGAGATGTGGCGCAGATGTTTCGAGACAGTGACTGTTTAACGAAGAGACGCAGAATTTTAGAACGCCTCTTGAAAGGCCTGCGCCTCTTATTTGCAACTTTAAGGCGATGCATATGAAGCTAAAATCTAGTGTACCTCCTTCTACTTCATGTTCGCCTGATATATTGGCCACAATCTGGCGAAAATTTTTCAGAATGCACAAAATTGGACTTTGTAACAGGAGAACATGCCGTCGAAAGGGATGGCACAACGTAACGTCTCCGGCGAGCAAATCAAAGAGCGAGAAGTGGCGCAGATGTTTCGAGACAGTGACTGCTTTACGAAGAGACGCAGAATTTTAGAACGCCTCTTGAAAGGCCTGCGCCTCTGATTTGATACTTTTAAGCGATGCCTTTGAAGCTGAAATCTAGTATACCTCCTTCCACTTCATGTTCTCCTGACATATTGGCCACAATCTGGCGAAAATTTTCAAAATGCACAAAATTGGGCTTTGTAACAGGACAACATGCCGTCGACAGAGATGGCACAATGTAACATCTCCGGAGAGCAAATCAAAGAGCGAGATGTGGCGCAGATGTTTCGAGACAGTGACTGTTTAACGAAGAGACGCAGAATTTTAGAACGCCTCTTGAAAGGCCTGCGCCTCTTATTTGCAACTTTAAGGCGATGCATATGAAGCTAAAATCTAGTGTACCTCCTTCTACTTCATGTTCGCCTGATATATTGGCCACAATCTGGCGAAAATTTTCAGAATGCACAAAATTGGACTTTGTAACAGGAGAACATGCCGACGAAAGGGATGGCACAACGTAACGTCTCCGGAGAGCAAATCAAAGAGCGAGAAGTGGCGCAGATGTTTCGAGACAGTGACTGCTTAACGAAGAGACGCAGAATTTTAGAACGCCTCTTGAAAGGCCTGCGCCTCTGATTTGATACTTTTAAGCGATGCCTTTGAAGCTGAAATTTAGTATACCTCATTCCAATTGATGTTCTCCTGATATGTTGGCCAAAATCTGGCGAAAATTTTCAGATTGCACAAAATTGGGCTTTGTAACAGGAGAACATGCCGTCGAAAGAGATGGCACAATGTAACATCTCCGGAGAGCAAATCAAAGAGCGAGATGTGGCGCAGATGTTTCGAGACAGTGACTGTTTAACGAAGAGCCGCAGAATTTTCGAACGCCTCTTGAAAGGCATGCGCCTCTTATTTGCAACTTTAAGGCGATGCCTTTGAAGCTGAAATCTAGTATACCTCCTTCCACTTCATGTTCTCCTGATATATTGGCCAAAATCTGGCGAAAATTTTCAGAATGCACAAAATTGGACTTTGTAACAGGAGAACATGCCGTCGAAAGAGATGGCACAATGTAACATCTCCGGAGAGCAAATCAAAGAGCGAGATGTGGCGCAGATGTTTCGAGACAGTGACTGTTTAACGAAGAGACGCAGAATTTTCGAACGCCTCTTGAAAGGCCTGCGCCTCTTATTTGCAACTTTAAGGCGATGCATATGAAGCTAAAATCTAGTGTACCTCCTTCTACTTCATGTTCGCCTGATATATTGGCCACAATCTGGCGAAAATTTTCAGAATGCACAAAATTGGACTTTGTAACAGGAGAACATGCCGTCGAAAGGGATGGCACAACGTAACGTCTCCGGAGAGCAAATCAAAGAGCGAGAAGTGGCGCAGATGTTTCGAGACAGTGACTGTTTAACGAAGAGACGCAGAATTTTAGAACGCCTCTTGAAAGGCCTGCGCCTCTGATTTGATACTTTTAAGCGATGCCTTTGAAGCTGAAATTTAGTATACCTCATTCCAATTGATGTTCTCCTGATATGTTGGCCAAAAATCTGGCGAAAATTTTCAGATTGCACAAAATTGGGCTTTGTAACAGGAGAACATGCCGTCGAAAGAGATGGCACAATGTAACATCTCCGGAGAGCAAATCAAAGAGCGAGATGTGGCGCAGATGTTTCGAGACAGTGACTGTTTAACGAAGAGCCGCAGAATTTTCGAACGCCTCTTGAAAGGCATGCGCCTCTTATTTGCAACTTTAAGGCGATGCCTTTGAAGCTGAAATCTAGTATACCTCCTTCCACTTCATGTTCTCCTGATATATTGGCCAAAATCTGGCGAAAATTTTCAGAATGCACAAAATTGGACTTTGTAACAGGAGAACATGCCGTCGAAAGAGATGGCACAATGTAACATCTCCGGAGAGCAAATCAAAGAGCGAGATGTGGCGCAGATGTTTCGAGACAGTGACTGTTTAACGAAGAGACGCAGAATTTTAGAACGCCTCTTGAAAGGCCTGCGCCTCTTATTTGCAACTTTAAGGCGATGCATATGAAGCTAAAATCTAGTGTACCTCCTTCTACTTCATGTTCCCCTGATATATTGGCCACAATCTGGCGAAAATTTTCAGAATGCACAAAATTGGACTTTGTAACAGGAGAACATGCCGTCGAAAGGGATGGCACAACGTAACGTCTCCGGAGAGCAAATCAAAGAGCGAGAAGTGGCGCAGATGTTTCGAGACAGTGACTGCTTAACGAAGAGACGCAGAATTTTAGAACGCCTCTTGAAAGGCCTGCGCCTCTGATTTGATACTTTTAAGCGATGCCTTTGAAGCTGAAATTTAGTATACCTCATTCCAATTGATGTTCTCCTGATATGTTGGCCAAAATCTGGCGAAAATTTTCAGATTGCACAAAATTGGGCTTTGTAACAGGACAACATGCCGTCGAAAGAGATGGCACAATGTAACATCTCCGGAGAGCAAATCAAAGAGCGAGATGTGGCGCAGATGTTTCGAGACAGTGACTGTTTAACGAAGAGCCGCAGAATTTTCGAACGCCTCTTGAAAGGCATGCGCCTCTTATTTGCAACTTTAAGGCGATGCCTTTGAAGCTGAAATCTAGTATACCTCCTTCCACTTCATGTTCTCCTGATATATTGGCCAAAATCTGGCGAAAATTTTCAGAATGCACAAAATTGGACTTTGTAACAGGAGAACATGCCGTCGAAAGAGATGGCACAATGTAACATCTCCGGAGAGCAAATCAAAGAGCGAGATGTGGCGCAGATGTTTCGAGACAGTGACTGTTTAGCGAAGAGCGGCAGAATTTTCGAACGCCTCTTGAAAGGCCTGCGCATATTATTTGCAACTTTAAGGCGATGCCTTTGAAGCTGAAATCTAGTGTACCTCCTTCCAATTCATGTTCTCCTGATATATTGGCCACAATCGGGCGAAAATTTTCAGAATGCACAAAATTGGGCTTTGTAACAGGACAACATGCTGTCGACAGAGATGGCACAAAGTAACGTCTCCGGAGAGCAAATCAAAGAGCGAGAAGTGGCGCAGATGTTTCGAGACAGTGACTGTTTAACGAAGAGACGCAGAATTTTAGAACGCCTCTTGAAAGGCCTGCGCCTCTTATTTGCAACTTTAAGGCGATGCATATGAAGCTAAAATCTAGTGTACCTCCTTCTACTTCATGTTCGCCTGATATATTGGCCACAATCTGGCGAAAATTTTCAGAATGCACAAAATTGGACTTTGTAACAGGAGAACATGCCGTCGAAAGGGATGGCACAACGTAACGTCTCCGGCGAGCAAATCAAAGAGCGAGAAGTGGCGCAGATGTTTCGAGACAGTGACTGCTTAACGAAGAGACGCAGAATTTTCGAACGCCTCTTGAAAGGCATGCGCCTCTTATTTGCAACTTTAAGGCGATGCCTTTGAAGCTGAAATCTAGTATACCTCCTTCCACTTCATGTTCTCCTGACATATTGGCCACAATCTGGCGAAAATTTTCAGAATGCACAAAATTGGGCTTTGTAACAGGACAACATGCCGTCGACAGAGATGGCACGAAGTAACGTCCCCGGAGAGCAAATCAAAGAGCGAGAAGTGGCGCAGATGTTTCGAGACAGTGACTGTTTAGCGAAGAGCGGCAGAATTTTCGAACGCCTCTTGAAAGGCCTGCGCATCTTATTTGCAACTTTAAGGCGATGCCTTTGAAGCTGAAATCTAGTGTACCTCCATCCAATTCATGTTCTCCTGATATATTGGCCACAATCGGGCGAAAATTTTCAGAATGCACAAAATTGGGCTTTGTAACAGGACAACATGCTGTCGACAGAGATGGCACAAAGTAACGTCTCCGGAGAGCAAATCAAAGAGCGAGAAGTGGCGCAGGATGTTTCGAGACAGTGACTGTTTAACGAAGAGACGCAGAATTTTAGAACGCCTCTTGAAAGGCCTGCGCCTCTTATTTGCAACTTTAAGGCGATGCATATGAAGCTAAAATCTAGTGTACCTCCTTCTACTTCATGTTCGCCTGATATATTGGCCACAATCTGGCGAAAATTTTCAGAATGCACAAAATTGGACTTTGTAACAGGAGAACATGCCGTCGAAAGGGATGGCACAACGTAAACGTCTCCGGAGAGCAAATCAAAGAGCGAGAAGTGGCGCAGATGTTTCGAGACAGTGACTGCTTAACGAAGAGACGCAGAATTTTAGAACGCCTCTTGAAAGGCCTGCGCCTCTGATTTGATACTTTTAAGCGATGAATTTGAAGCTGAAATTTAGTATACCTCATTCCAATTGATGTTCTCCTGATATGTTGGCCAAAATCTGGCGAAAATTTTTCAGATTGCACAAAATTGGGCTTTGTAACAGGAGAACATGCCGTCGAAAGAGATGGCACAATGTAACATCTCCGGAGAGCAAATCAAAGAGCGAGATGTGGCGCAGATGTTTCGAGACAGTGACTGTTTAACGAAGAGCCGCAGAATTTTCGAACGCCTCTTGAAAGGCATGCGCCTCTTATTTGCAACTTTAAGGCGATGCCTTTGAAGCTGAAATCTAGTATACCTCCTTCCACTTCATGTTCTCCTGATATATTGGCCAAAATCTGGCGAAAATTTTCAGAATGCACAAAATTGGACTTTGTAACAGGAGAACATGCCGTCGAAAGAGATGGCACAATGTAACATCTCCGGAGAGCAAATCAAAGAGCGAGATGTGGCGCAGATGTTTCGAGACAGTGACTGTTTAACGAAGAGACGCAGAATTTTAGAACGCCTCTTGAAAGGCCTGCGCCTCTTATTTGCAACTTTAAGGCGATGCATATGAAGCTAAAATCTAGTGTACCTCCTTCTACTTCATGTTCGCCTGATATATTGGCCACAATCTGGCGAAAATTTTCAGAATGCACAAAATTGGACTTTGTAACAGGAGAACATGCCGTCGAAAGGGATGGCACAACGTAACGTCTCCGGAGAGCAAATCAAAGAGCGAGAAGTGGCGCAGATGTTTCGAGACAGTGACTGCTTAACGAAGAGACGCAGAATTTTAGAACGCCTCTTGTAAGGCCTGCGCCTCTGATTTGATACTTTTAAGCGATGCCTTTGAAGCTGAAATTTAGTATACCTCATTCCAATTGATGTTCTCCTGATATGTTGGCCAAAATCTGGCGAAAATTTTCAGATTGCACAAAATTGGGCTTTGTAACAGGAGAACATGCCGTCGAAAGAGATGGCACAATGTAACATCTCCGGAGAGCAAATCAAAGAGCGAGATGTGGCGCAGATGTTTCGAGACAGTGACTGTTTAACGAAGAGCCGCAGAATTTTCGAACGCCTCTTGAAAGGCATGCGCCTCTTATTTGCAACTTTAAGGCGATGCCTTTGAAGCTGAAATCTAGTATACCTCCTTCCACTTCATGTTCTCCTGATATATTGGCCAAAATCTGGCGAAAATTTTCAGAATGCACAAAATTGGACTTTGTAACAGGAGAACATGCCGTCGAAAGAGATGGCACAATGTAACATCTCCGGAGAGCAAATCAAAGAGCGAGATGTGGCGCAGATGTTTCGAGACAGTGACTGTTTAGCGAAGAGCGGCAGAATTTTCGAACGCCTCTTGAAAGGCCTGCGCATATTATTTGCAACTTTAAGGCGATGCCTTTGAAGCTGAAATCTAGTGTACCTCCTTCCAATTCATGTTCTCCTGATATATTGGCCACAATCGGGCGAAAATTTTCAGAATGCACAAAATTGGGCTTTGTAACAGGACAACATGCTGTCGACAGAGATGGCACAAAGTAACGTCTCCGGAGAGCAAATCAAAGAGCGAGAAGTGGCGCAGATGTTTCGAGACAGTGACTGTTTAACGAAGAGACGCAGAATTTTAGAACGCCTCTTGAAAGGCCTGCGCCTCTTATTTGCAACTTTAAGGCGATGCATATGAAGCTAAAATCTAGTGTACCTCCTTCTACTTCATGTTCGCCTGATATATTGGCCACAATCTGGCGAAAATTTTTCAGAATGCACAAAATTGGACTTTGTAACAGGAGAACATGCCGTCGAAAGGGATGGCACAAC